>NC_055996.1:98356761-98438129 GCF_018446385.1 Zingiber officinale
CAGGTGCTGGTAGATAACACCGCTAAACATGTTTCAACAACTAGAGTATGAGATATACCTTTGTTTTGGTTCTTACGAGGACATCAGCCTTCCAATGTCCCTTGCGATGAAGCACTTGCCCTTGACTTCTTCATTCCACTTTAAATCCGTGACTGAGATTTATTCACTTTCTTTCTTGAACCAGTTTGTTTCTTCTTCTTCTTACCTTCGGTTTAGAAGTAGAACCATTTTCAAGATAGTGAATTTGAGCATTGTGACTAAATAACCCTTCTGCTGCTTGTTCTGTCAGTAGTTCCCCTAATGAATAAATCCTTTTATTCATATTATAGTTTAGGCGAAGCTCAAAACTTCTAGGTAGGGTTTGGAGGATCATATCGATCCGGGTTTCCCATCAATTTCTCCTCCAAGGATCCGTATTTCGTTCGGATAAGCCATCATGTTTAGGATATGATCCTGAGTACCCTCTTGCATGGTGGTCATTATCTTTCTCATAGCTTCTTGTCTAGAAGCCCTATCCGATGACCAAAGAGTTCTTTGAGATTGTTCATAATATCATAAGTCGTTGGTAAATCTTTATCTGATGTTGCAATACATTTGACATTGAAGCCAAAATGTAACACCGCGCCATCTCATCCGCTTTTACCCATTTCCTATGATATTCAATCTCCTCTTGGGTAGATTCACCAATGGGTGCATCAGGGCAATGCTCAACAAGATAAATTTATAGCTTTCAGAAGAAGAACAATATCCAGGTTTCTTTTCCAATCTATGTAATTTGGTCCAATAAGTCTATTTTGTTGAAGTATGATGGATAGTGGGTTGAAAGTCATCCTAAGAATCACAAATAACTTTTGGTCGAACTCTAAATTTAGAATAATATTGATTCCTCAAACAATACTATTTTAAATTAACCAACACCTTAAAACACCGTGAATTTTGTATGCCACGTTAGTGTGGACGATACAAATTCAACATTTGTAAAAGGAGGGTTTTAACCCATTAATTTTATTATCTTGTCAACCTAACTTTTGACAAATAAAATTAATAGTTGGTATTATTCGGTCACACAAATAATAGTGACTCCGTTGGGGAGGATACTATTAAATGTGTCTAAGTGTACACCATTACTTGACACTAAGTCCATTAATAAGATTATGCCCTTCCGCTGGGGAAGATCACACGCCTTAATTAACTTCCTATAGTCATCCAAAATGGAAGTCTGTTCTAGTGGTCCGCAAACAAGCTCATCCATATGGAGGAAGGCACTCGAGCCAACGCAAGCTTGTTTGCATCACTTACAAACCAAGAATGGAGACCATGGGATTTACTTAAAATCCCTCTCCCACTTAGTTATTTATAAATGAGGAATTTTAACTATGCTAGCCTACTAAACTTGTAAACTAACATGCACACACAGCACAATATAAAAGCAATAAATAGAAAATCTAATTTTCAACTATTATGGCTTTTATCTTTAATTGTCCTCCGTGTGTTGTCATCCAAAGTCGCTGCCATATTTGGCCACCGCCACCGGGTCTAACTGTCGCATCCATCTTGCTCCCGTTGCGCCTCTAGTCCTTTGAAGGTTCCACGCTTTGCAAGATTCGATTCGCGACATAAATAGAATTTTACATTTTGATCCTATATTCCATAAAAGGAATGTACATGTATCTAGATCAAAAATAAAATCCTAATAAAACTAAATACAGCTCCTGCTGTATTTTAATACAATCATGCACACACATATAAATTGCCCTTGACATGTCCAAGGGTCCAATCACACACATAATTAACTAAAAGCCATAATAGTTGGATCCTGCATCCATAGAGTTAGCATATCCTACTATTAACCTGCCTAAATTATGTATGACATGTGCATAATTAAACTAAATATCAAATACACAGAGGCAAAACCCTAGCTCTGATACCAATTGTTGGTTGCTACTCGGAAAACCTATAGGTTCCACTGTACAAAAATTTTGTACAAAGGTCTGAACCTTTTCCTAGATACCATGTGTTCTTTTAAATTAAATTTTGGATCGCCTGCGGAACTTAACACGTTTGATCCAAAACTTAATCTATTTGTTCTTTTAGGTTTTGACTTGGATCTCCTGCGGAACTTAACACGTTCGACCCAAGTCTCCTTAAGTTATTAATTCCATTAAATATCAATTTCCATAAAAGGTTCCCAATCTTGACGTGGCGAGGCACATGGCCTTCTTGGATATGGGAGCAACCACCACCGACTAGACAAAACCTTTAATAGAAAGCTAATATTTAATTTCCTAAAATAACTTTAGGTTAACCAAAGAGAACAATCAAATCACAAGGAAAAGAAAGAAACAAAAGAACACAACTTGGAAAAACATATTCGAAATACTAGAACGTAAGCCTCTTGTATTTGGTATTATTTCCATAAATAACTAGCATGATGCGGAAATAGAAATTACTAGTTATACCTTGTAGAAAAACCTCTTGATCATCTACCGTATTCCTCTTCTAACCTCGGACGTTGTGTGGGCAACGATCTTCCAAGATGAGAAACCACCAACCACCTTCTTCTCCTCCAAGCAAGGTTCGCCACAAAGGAAACTTCACCAAGGAGGAAAAACAAAATACTAACCAAGCTCCAAGAGATGCTAGCTTTCTCCTTCTTCTTCTTCTTCTCCGAGTAGTATCCGCCACCACAAGAACTCCAAGGGAGAGGGAGAGGTTCGCCACCACAAGAGGAAGAGAAAGAGAGGTGGCCGCCACACCAAGGAACAAAAGAGGAGAGGAATAATAGATGTTGTGTCTTGTGAAGGCACCTCACCCTTCTTTTATATTCCTTGGCCTAGGTAAATTAGGAAATTTAATTACAACAAATTTTCCTTAATTTCCTTGACATGATTTAATTAAGAAAAATAAAATAATATTTCCCCAATTAAACAATGATGGTCGGCCACATCAAGAGGAAACAAATTGGACAAGTTTTAATCAACAATTAAAACTTTCCTTATTTGTTTCCAGAAATTTTAAAATAAAATTTCTCTTTAAAAATCTTTTCATGGTTAATAAAAGGAAATATCTATAATTTTAATTTTATTAACATGTGAATAATTTTAAAGAGAAAATAAAAAACTCTCCAATCTACAAATAAGGAAAGAGATCTAATCTCTTTCTTTAATCTTTTGTAAATCTTTTACAAGAGAGATCTTTTAATTTTAATTCTCTTTAAAATATATCTTCCACATAATAATAAAATCTAAAATTAAATTTCTTTTTTATTTAATTATGGCCGGCCCTACTAGCTTAGGTTCAAGCTAGGGCCGGCCACCTTAAACCCAAGCTTAGGCCGGCCCTAGCTTGGTTCCCAAGCTAGCTTGGCCGGCCCCCTTTAGGTGGGTATAAAAGGTGGGTATATGTGGGTATAGTACTCTATAAATAAGAGGCTACGATAGGGACCGAGAGGAAGAATTGGTTTTGGTCTCCCGATAAAATTAAGCATCCCGTGTTCGCCAACACACAACTTAATTTTATCAATGATAATTCATTCCACTAGAGAACTATCATTGAACTACCGCACCAATCCCAAATTACATTTTGGGCTCCTTCTTATTATGAGTGTGTTAGTCTCCGTGTTTAAGATATCGAATGTCCACTAATTAAGTGAGTTCCGACAACTCATTTAATTAATATCTAAGTCCAAGAGTAGTACCACTCAACCTTATTATCATGTCGGACTAAGTCCACTGGCAGGGTTTAACATGACAATCTTTATGAGCTCCTCTTGAGGACATTATCAACCTAGTATCACTAGGACACAGTTTCCTTCTATAATCAACAACACACACTATGAGTGATACCATTTCCCAATTTATCGGGTTTATTGATTCATCGAACTAAATCTCACCCATTGATAAATTAAAGAAATAAATATCAAACATATGTGCTTGTTATTATATTAGGATTAAGAGCACACACTTCCATAATAACTGAGGTCTTTGTTCCTTTATAAAGTCAGTATAAAAGGAACGACCTCAAATGGTCCTACTCAATACACTCTGAGTGTACTAGTGTAATTATATAGTCAAGATAAACTAATACCTAATCACACTACGACCTTCTAATGGTTTGTTCCTTTCCATTCTGGTCGTGAGCTACTGTTTATAATTTATAAGGTACTGATAACATCATCTTCTGTATGTGGCACCACATACTATGTTATCTACAATATAAATTAAATGAACAACTACAAACAAATGTAGATAATTAGACCAAATGTGATTCTTTATTCATAATGAATGTTTACAAAGCTTAGGCTTTCAGTATACATTCCAACACTACCGAGCGGGGGTAGCCCGGTCGAGCGAACTCCGGTCGACCGCGCATAGTCTCACCAAATATCTCATCATATCTTTTTGGATTTTGTGCCGCTGACAACAAGGCATGTCGAGCAGGCAAATTGTAGTACTTTAGAAGCTTCCGGACTCACATCATAGGATTGCATGGCTGCTTAAGGAATGATATCAGGGATACTTTTTCGACTTGTCTTTTCGTAGGACACCTAGGAAAATATATCTATGCTTTGAGATGCGTGCACGGACTCTACAATGACACTATAAAAGAAGGTTCCCATCTACCGGTGGAGTATGCGCAACTTCATTTTCTACACACTCCTGCTACAATTCTTCATCTTTTTTGCTCGTCGGAGATTGATTTGAGCGTCGGGAGGGCCAACGCTAGGAACTCCTTCCCGGCCCGGCACTAACGCTTTTATCTTGTGGGGTCACGTGGAGTCTTCACCATGTCAACTTTGAAGTCACATCCTCAGTTCACCATCATCTCTCGAACAAGATCAATCAATATTGGTTAACACATATTAATATCATATTAGCAGTTATGAATCATAGTTAGTATAATATAGATAATTTATTTCTGATTAATATTAATCAACATTATTTCATAATAATTACGAGATTATAATTATTATCATTATATAATTATAGTAAATATGAATTTATAACTGCTATAATTACATAGTAAAAACGTCAAAAATAAAAATAATCTTTAAAAAATAAAATGCTCAAAGATGGGATGTGATATCTTTTTGATTAAAAAAATAAAAAAGGATACTTCATTAAATACTAATAAAAAAATGTCTTTTTTACCAAATAAATATTTTATGCTGTTTTCTTACGTTATTTTGTAAAAAATATTTTCATGAATAGAAAATATTTGTCTCTTTTAAAATCAATTTCAGTGAGATAGTCGCATACACTGAGTAAGATCAGTTGAGCCTGCCTCAGATTGCGTAAATTGATCAGATCACCAGCCTGATCACACCGATTGGTTCCTGATCAACCAACTTGCCAACCCACTTAGCCTAATTAGTTAATTTGCATGACCCGATCAAATAAATAGAAGGAAAAAAAACACCCAAAAAACCTTTATCGTCTTTTTTTTTAATGCGCGAACCAAAAGATAAGAAGAAGGAAAAAGTTTCATACGCCTAGTTTTTTATTCGGTACAATGTTCTGATATCACAAAGTCGAAATATATATATGAAGGGAAAAAAAAAGAAGAGATCAAATCATGTTGCTAGATTGGCATTATGTTTCTTGTTCTTCTGCAGAAGGCTTAAGTGATGTTGACGGACCAATTGAGCAAAGCATAATTCAAAAAAGGAAAATCCTGATGTTGACAACCATCAGTATTTCCTTTTCCTCTCTCCACCCTTTTCTCCACCTATCTCTTTTCAAGTTCGGCAACTTCTCGAAGGTCGCAGCTACAGTTTCCGAATGTTCAAAAATGCACCTAGAGTTCTTCAATCCTGCTCCGTTTTGGATTTTCATCGTAAGCCCTATAGCAGCCAATTTAAATTGGATTCATCAGATTGATCCATTCTGTCAAATTAATTAAATAGATTGGATTGAAATTTTATCAACTTAAATTCGTCATTGGCAGACCTATATAGGCCCGCGATCCGCACGGATCAACCTGTGACGAGGTTGAGTTACATCGCAGGTTAAGGAACACATGTTCACGGACATGAAAAAGGACACGATACTATTTAAGATATGAAAATTTTTCTAGTTAATTATCGATTTCGTTGATCATGAGATTAAGATCATATATTGTTAAATCTTTTTCAACTTAAAATATTGAAATTTGTTTATGCTAGCTAATAACTTTCAACTCTTGCATAATGCACAATCTATTTCACTATTTTAATCCTCCTAATTATCTCTCGTAAATCATCAATCTCTTCGTCAAACCATCTTTTTTGTGAATTACTCGTGAGTTATAATTTTTCATCCTCTTTTCAAATGTTGCACCTCAAGGCCTATATTTAAAAATTATCATCCCTAATTTAACCTTGATTATGTCTTTTTTTTGGGTTCTTTATCCGCCTGTTACAACAGCGAATGGGCAAACAAATAGCGTGGATGCTGTCAAAGACAGCGTACGTGGACGGACGGACAAAATAACTGATGCGATGATTTTTTTTTTTTTTTTTTAATCTTCCACATCCCCAGGGTCCCAGAGTCCCAGACGCTGTCAACGTTGCTTCGGCAAAAGGCGATTTTGGGAGGCCGTGGACTGCTGGCTCTTTGTTCCTCCTCGATTACTTTTTTTTTAATCTGCTGGGACTTGCTCACGGAATCAAAACTTGCTAAAGTCCTGTCCGAACCCTATCTTCTTCATCTGTGTTCTTTTATCCATATATGTAAAGAACTAAAAAACACAAATATTCAAAAATGAAAAAGAATTATTTTCTATCTCTAAAAAAAAAAGTTTTAAAATTATGGATTATCTAAATAAATTTTAAAAAGTAAATCTAATTTATTTATTTGAATTGAAGAAGATGAAAGTATATCAACCAAATAAAAATGTAAAATATTCAAAAGATAATAATAAAATTATTCTTGAATCGATTATGAAAATTTAATTTATGAATTAGATAAATTATTTATTTATAGAAAATGAAACGAAACATCGTACTGATGATAAGATAATCAGAATCAGAATCAAATAGCATGCAGAACTTTTCAAAGAAAAGAAAAAACAAAGTTCACCACATTAAAATATTCAAATTCAACAGCAAAAACAAATTCACAAAGCTATAAATACCATCATAGCACAGGGACAAACCCACAGATCTCGTTGGTTATATTCTTCATTAATCAACCCACAAAGCTGCTTAACGTCACCATGCCGGCGAAGCGGAAGTCTTCCAACGACGACAGTGAGGCCACCCCCACTAAACCGAAGTGGGTGGACACCTTGGCGAGGCGGCAGTTCACCGGGAACGACGACGAAGCCATTGGCGTGTGGTTCGTTGCCTCGAAGAGGGTGGAGAATTCCGACCTCGTCACGCAGCAGAACCGCCTCTACCTTCCCACCGAATTCGTCAAGGCCAATCTCGTCGGTCTCCTCTCCCTGGAGGAGCGCGCCATGGCCAACCTCGTCGGCGACATGCCGAAGGCTGCGGGGCGGGAGCACGGAGGGCTGCGAGTGCGGGTGTACGCACGGTGCGGATTCGTGTCCTACTTGTGGCTGACTCGATGGGACGGAAGCGGTGGCACCGTTATCAAGGGCGACGAGCTCAAGTTGTTCCGCTCATGGAGTGATCTGAAGAAGGGTGACAAGATTGACTTTTGGGCCTTCCGCAGCGGCGGCCAACTTTGCTTCGCCATCGGGAGGCCGTGAACTGCTGGGCCATCTGCTCTGTTCTGTATTACTTGGTTGGTATTGTGATGTATACGTAGTGAAGTAAACCTTGAAGCCCTAAACACAAATACTAAATACTAAATCATAAATTAAGTACAATAGAATGGCTAAGGTGAGCAAAAGTTTGGGGACGGTACTTTATCTGCACTTGGTTCCCTCTTTCTCTTACATACGAGGAAGCTTTCCTCTGTGCTTGTACTTGTATGGTTGCTATAATAAATACCTATTTGTGGTTGTACTTTTAGTTTGGAGACAGGACTTTATTAGTGGCTATACTAACTATCTATTTGTTGTTTGTCCTTTTATGTATCATTTAAATTTGTACATACAAAACATTACTTGAAGACCCTCTGGATGAAAGTCTGTTCTCATCCTTGTTATGTGAGACTATTGGCCATAACTGATCATCCACAACTTACCAATTCATGGGTACCAAGTCAAGTATAACAATTTGTTTTATGTACATCCCTAACTTAAAGCTCCACATGCATTTTTTTTACTAGTTTTTTCCCCTTACCCCGAGAATGACTACTTATATACATTCTTGTTTTCCTTTCATCCAACTTAATCAGTAAAACACTACTAGTCGATTGTTTCACTTTGATATTTTTGTGTTCCAAGTCTCATTAATGTGATAAATGGCTATAGCATGTGATACGGTGCAGGTTCGTGGGGTCAGTAGGATGATATGGTTAGGAGTCAAGACCACAAGATGGTCAAAAGTCAAGCTTACGTGGAGGTCAGAAGTCAAGCCTCCGTGGCTAGTCAGAAGTCAAGCTTACAGGGCCAGAGTCCCAATCTTCAGAGTCCAAGTCTTAGCTGAGGGGGCGGTCAAAGTATGGGAGCATAAGTCAGATAAGGGACAACCCTGATAGCGATCAAGGACAGGGCCCACAAGCCAGGTACAGATGAGGGCTGAGCCCACAAGCCAAGTAAAGGTAAAGGAAAGAGGGCACTGGGCGTAGAGTAAACAGACCTAGCGTGCGAGTTGGACGCACAAGCCATGGATAGCAGTAAACAGTAAACAGGTCTGGACACAGACCTATCGTGCAGGTCGAGACATACAAGCCATGGATACCAATAAACAGTAAGCAGGTCGGGACACAGACCTAGCGTACGGATTAGTACATACAAGCCATGGATAGCAGTAAACAGAAAACAGGTCTGGACACAGACCTATCGTGCAGGTCGAACGCACAAGCCATGGATAGCAGTAAACAGTAAACAGGTCTGGACACAGACCTATCGTGCAGGTCGGGACATACAAGCCATGGATAGCAGTAAACAGTAAGCAGGTCGGGACACAGACCTAGCGTGCTGATCGGGACATACAAGCCATGGATAGCAGTAAACAGTAAACAGGTCTGGACACAGACCTAGCGTGCGGGTCGGACGCACAAGTCATGGATAGCGGTAAACAGTAAACAGATCCGGACACAGATCTATCTTGCAGGTCGGGACATATAAGCCATGGATAGCAGTAAACAGTAAGCAGGTCGGGACACAGACCTAGCGTACAGATTGGGACATACAAGCCATGGATAGCAGTAAACAGTAAACAGGTCTGAACACAGACCTATCATGCAGGTCGGGACATACAAGTCATGGATAGCAGTAAACAGTAAGCAGGTCGGGACACAGACCTAGCGTGCAGATCAGGACATACAAGTCATGGATAGCAGTAAGCAGTAAACAGTAAATAGGTCTGGACATAGACCTAGCGTACAGGTCGGGACATACAAGTCATGGATAGTAGTAAACAGTAAACATGTTTGGACACAGATTGGGCCTTCCGCAGCGGCGACGAACTTTGCTTCGCCATCGGGAGGCCGTGAATTGCTGGGCCACCTGCTACAATACTACTCTGTTATGTTATGTTCTCTGTTCTAGTCTGTTTTGTTCAGTTCTGTTCTTTATTATAAACACTGTTTTTAGGATCTAAATCGTTAGTAACAATTATTACCTGTTGGTAATTCTGATGTATACGTAGTGAAGTTAGGCTTGAAGTAACAATAAGAATGTGTAAGGTGAACAAAAGTTTGGGGACAGGACTGTATCTGCACTTAGTTGCTATACTATCCTTAGCAACTATCCCTCTTTCTCTTACATATGAGGGAAGCTTTCCCCTTAATTAGTCATTTGCAGATAATTGTGCCGAGATTAATTCCAGTCAAGTCATAAAGAATTGAATCCTCCTCTATCTAATTAATTAGCTAAATCTGCTCAGATTGCAGGAAAAAACAATGGGTTGATTCGAGAAATAATGAATCTTGTGACTACTGAGGACAAAGCAGGCTTGTTGTACTATGAGGAATTAGAATGTAAAACACTTATCTATTACTCCCAGACTTGTATACTACAATGCTCTATTCATCTTTTGCAAGATGCCATTCCTGAATGTAAATTAAGATTATTTATGATTTTACCCTGAAAAGTTTGAAGGGAAAAAGGGATCAAGTTGATGAAAGGATCAAGTTGATGACCTTCAAAAGGGATCAAGTTGATGAAAGGATCAAGTTGATGAAGGTTGGTAGAGTTTTATTAAACTTTGTATAAATACATTTGTACCACTGCTTGGTGTTTCTGTCTGTTCTTTTTTAGGGGAAAGGAAGGCTAATTAAAGGTGATGCGGTGATAAAGGGGAGCCACTAAGTGAGGATCAAACGACGGAGGTAGCAGTTCACGTAGAGGTCAAAGTCAAGGAGGCCAACAGCAAAAGGTCAGATGCTGAGGGGCCAAGCGAATCCTCCGGCAGTGGCTGATCGAGCATGTATTTGCCCGATCGGCAAAGGGTTGGTCCAAGTAAAGCGTCCGTTTAGTCGAGATCATTAGACGATCATCACAAAGCAGAGGAGCGTGCATATGACCGGAGTGTTAGTCCGGTCGGATGGAAACAAACTATCGAGACCTATCGCCACGTGGAGGAGCAACTGAATCCAGCCGAGCGGAGGAGTACTCAACCGAGCGGCTATCGTGTTCGGCTGAGCAGATGAATCGCTAACGTATTCTTCTGGGAGATAGCGCCACTGACACAAGACATGGTCAACGGACGGATCGTACGACGAAAACTTCTACTATCTTGTCAGGGATATGCATGTCCTATTAAGGTATGGTGTCAGAGACACTTTCCTGACACGTCCTTTCATAAGATAAATTGGAGAACGTGCCCACGATCAATTGGAGAGTGTGCCCATGTCACGAGAGAAGTGCGCACGTCGCACACCAAGACACTATATAAAGGGGGTTCATATATCGAAGGAGGTACATGTTATTCACTATTCACACCTGTGCCTACTGTTATTCCACCTTTTTCCTCTTTTCGGTGACTGACTTGAGCGTCGGAGGGACAACGCCGGGGACCCCTTCCCTGGCTCGACACTGATGTTTCTTTTGTTGTAGAGCGAAGCGGAGTCTACATCCAATCAACGCGGTAGCCACATTCTCAGCTTGCCATCTCCACAATTTTTGGACATGATCATATTGGCATCGTTTGTGGGAATGTAGCCTGAATCTGAAACGCGAAGATGGAGGATGCTGGACGACTTGCCACAGTTACTTTAACAAAGGAGGAGCTGGATATGCTGATACAAGCCCGAGTGGCAAAAATAATGGAGAAACAACAGTAACAGGCACTAGCCGATCACCAGGTACAGGAGCTTGCGACCTCAGCAACGGGTCATCCAGCTGGATATAGAGACCGAGCGGATAATGTATCCGTTCGGGGATAGAGTAAGAAGCCGACCGGCATATACGGAGATGTGCCTCATGCGCCGATCCTCTTCCATCGAGCACTGTTCCATACTCCAGTAGAGGAGTGATAACCATCATTTAGTCATGATATTTTGATTCATATAAGTATTTCATTTGATCTTCTCATGTGTTAATTCCATGGTTATATCACATTTCATGAGTTGTATTCATTTGTGGACTTAATTATAAATTATCTTATATCTACAGTATTTGATGCTAATATTTGGTTATATTCTTTGTAGGCATCGAAGGGCAAGGACTCGATCAAATCAGACCAGATTTGGGTTCAAATCTAGGGCTAATTGAAGAGATCAAGCTTTGAAGTAATATGGACCATTTATTCAATATTAAGAGAGATCCGAGCCATCCGTCAAGGATCTTGTCTATCCAAGCCAAGAGGAAGTAGATCACAGCTATCGATCAAGATCTAGAACTTTTGATCCAGATTTGAATTGATCCGACCGTAGATCAAGACCCGAAGTATTCTGGATCGTTGGATCAGATATGAGATGTGATTTAAATCGCGTGAGAAGCTACAGTGTTCGCTGAGCTCGACGTTTCTGTTCGCGATTTTTCCACTGTTCATCGTCTCCTTCTGCCTGATGCTCCCGCTTCACTTCCAGATCTGAGATTAAGTTTCTTCGTCTCTAGTGATCTTCGAGCTACCGGCGACCATCACACGGAGGTCAGAGCGCATCAGAGGGAGTTTTTCCGTACCACGATTTTGTTTCTGGCCTATCTTCACTTTGCCGTAAATCAGAGGGAGTTTCTTCGATCTGTGATTTCCATCAGCCAACGGAGCTTGAAGAGTGTTCTCCAGAAGCTTTCGATCTCATTTCGACTTCCACTTCATCTGCTGCACCCAAATTGATCTGATCAATTGATCGAGTTAAGCACTTACCATATTCAATTCCTTTGTTCCTTAGTGCGTTGCGTTTGCTAAGCAATTGCGAGCTCGAAGGGAGTTCTCCAGAAGCTATGAGCATCGTTTGTGCTAGCTGGGAGCTTGTTTCTTCTCCGGGGATTAATTGAAGGGAGGTCGCCAAGAGCTTCTCTGTGTAAAAACAGAGAGAAGGAATTTTGATTTCATATTTGAGATGTGTAACGTTTTGTTTACCTTTGTTTTTTCATTCACTTGCTCAGATCAGATGATCTGATTACTTTTAATTGCAATTTGTTTTCTATTCATTCTTGTATTTCATGCGTTGCATTTCATCCATTCCTTAGCTGAAAACAAAAACCCATGATCTTTACATTTGAATCATTGCAATTTGATTGTGTAAGGTTTTAGTTCGAATAAGTAGATCATGTTGAGTTGTGAACCACTTTTCTTTGTACCTAATTTTGTTCAGTCTTAATTGTCATTCATTTAGTTAAGGATAAGGATTTTATTAATGCACTGTTGAGGATTAAATGAATTCAATTTGTAACACGAGTTTTGTAAGGGTGTCAAAATGACTTTCTTGATGCAAGTTGTTTAATTTAAATTGGAGATCATTTCTGTTCTTCCTTTTAATGTGCTAGCACGAGTAGCTAAACATTGTTGGTTCAATTGTTGAATACTTCCTTTTAAATGAATCAAAACCAAAATACTCAATTTCATTTAGAAAATCAAAAGAATAATTCTAATCTAGAGTACTTACAAACTTATTAGTTATCCTTGGAAAAAAATATGACTTGGGACTCCTTACTATAACTCTTATCTTTAGTTTCATTGGGTTCCAATCTTTATTAATTTTGAAGTGTCACGTGACATGTAAAAATGATAACAGCCGGCTTGAACAAGAGTTTGCAGGACGGAAGTGGCGGAGCGGGAGGAAGCTTCCCTGCAGTGCCTCTTGTGTCGTATCAGAGGCTTACCGGAGGTCGCGGACTCTGAGGCTACCACGATCGGTAGCATGGAAGGTCGTTCAGGAGGAAGGTCTGCTGTAGCAGCCACAACTTTGCTAGCCGTTGTCTGACTCCCTCCACCCTTGCTGGCGGGCGCGTCTGCCCCGCAAGCTTCGCCGAGCGGATCCTCAGAGTAGGTGACCGGAGCTAGGCGCGACTCTCCAACTCATCCACAGCCGTTGCATTGATCTTTGCATCCGCGAGCTTGCTCTTGCTAACTAGACGTGCCCTCAGCATGATGCGGCCTGCAAAAAAGAAAAAAAAATCAGTTAGATTCAAAGAAGATGAGAAGAAAGAGCATACCTAGGTAGTCGTGTTCAGATTGGGCTCGGGCCGAACACATATAAGATGCCCTCCAACAGCAGCCGGTGAATGTGATACTTCTAACCGGTCGAACTGGACGCTACTTGGAGATAGTCCGATTGGCTTTGGTATTTCCTGAGTGACGGAGGCGTCATCACTTCCATCTGTCAGCCACTCGGGAAAATGAACAAAGAAATAGTATTCCCTCCAATGTTTATTGGAGGTTGGTATTTTGTTAAAGAAGACTAATCCCACACGGACTTGGAAGAAAAAGGTGTCGGGCTCGGATAACTTAGGATAATAAAAGTAATGGAAGATCTGAGGCATCAAAGGCATGCCATACATGAGGAATAATACTACTACCTCGCATAGTAACTTAAAGGGTTAGACACTAATTGACGTGAGGAGATGTGAAAATATTTATAGACAGCAGAAATGAAGGGATGAACGGGAAACCGAAAGCCTACACAAAACTGATCCTTAAAGAAGGTCAAAAAGCCGACATGTAGTTCATGTGGTCCGTCATAGGCAGATGGGATGGCAATCTGCTAATCAGAGGGGAAGTAATAGGTGGATTTCATTTTATCTATTTTATCCCTGTTAAATTTGAACTCGGTGGAGGTATACTAAAGTCCAGGGATGGATACAGAAGGTTGCGGAGAACTAGCCATCAGAAATAAAGAAATCGAGAAGACGCAACAACGAAAGGAAGAAGGAAGAACCTTACTGAGAAAGATCGCTGGCAACGATGAGAAGGAGAAGCACCATAGAGCGTGCTCGAAGATAAAAACGCAAGGAATGAAGACGACAGGGAAGCGAAGTAAGGTTTATAAACCTCATGGCCAATCACCCCGAGTCGTCCGATCAAGGGTTGTGAAAAACCAGGAGCAGATCTGGCCGTAGAATTTTAAAAGGCATTTGTCACATCACCAGCAGATATCCACCTATCACGTCGAGCGTGCGATTGTAGAAAGTAGAACATGTGGTAGCTGGATATAGAGGAGCATTAATGAGGCTTAATTAAAAGGCATGGGTGGCATGCTCGGCCATAATAGTCAAAGATTTGCACGGTCTTCCAGAAATTGAAACGACGCCAGCCCCTATCGTTGGGCGCTTAGCCACGAAAGTCTAGAAAAATGAAAAAAATTACTAAGTGTTGGCATCAACTATCCCGATCGGCACAGATATCCGACTATAGTATGGCTGAGTGGCCGATCCTACACTGGTTTCATGAGGTATGACCCGAGTGGCAGCTACAAGCCCAGGCCAACATATGAAGCAGTGCGGTGAAGATTATATGATCCGATTAGAAGCTCGAGATAAAAAAAGGAATGACCGGTCGACGAGTTGGATCACCAAATCAGTGGCCAAACTTCGACATGCATTACATCTGAACGGTGATTTGGAGGTATGGCCTACCAGCAGCCATAACATGAAGAATGTCTGATTGGCGTGAGGCCACCCAAGTCACTACTCGTCCAGTTAGTCAAACTTGCAGCCTCCTTTGACTAGACTTGAGGGGAAGATTTGTGATACAGTGACAAATGGGGGCTTGACAAAGGGGGGCTACTAAGTGCGGATCAAACGATGGAGGTACCAACTCACGTAGAGGTCAAAGTCAAGGAGGTCAACGGCAAAGGGTCGGACGCTAAGGGGCCAAGCAGATCTCTCCAGCAATGGCCGATCGGGCATGTATTTGCCTGATCGACAAAGGGATGGTCCAAGTGAAGTGCACGTTCAGCCGAGATCATCATACGGTCGTCACAAAGCAGAGGAGCGTGCGTATTACTGGAGCGTTAGTCCGGTTGGGTGAAAATAAACTATCGAGACCTATCGCCACGCGGAGGAGAAATCGAGTTCGACCGAGCGGAGGAGTACTCAACCAAGCGACTATCTCGTTCGGCCGAGAAGATGGATCACTGACGTATCCTTCGGGGAGATAGCGCCGCTGACACAAGATATTGTCAACGGACGGATTGTACGACGGAAGCTTCTGCTGTCTTGTCAGGGATATGCATGCCCTGTTAAGATATGGTGTCAGAGGCACTTTCCTGACACGTCCTTTCATATGACAAATTGGAGAACGTGCCAACGATTAATTAGAGAACGTGCCCACGTCGAGAGAGAAGTGCGCACGTCGCACACCAGGACACTATATAAAGGGGGTCTATAAAACGGCGGAACTATGCGTTATTCACTATTCACGCTTGTGTCTACTATTGCTCCTGTTGGAGTGTATACTTAAAAGTTTAGCTTTTGTACACATTTATTTTGAAATAAAGAATCACATTGGTCAAATGTTTACATTTATTTGTTAAATGTAATTGTTCAATTAATTTATATAGTAAATAACATGGAGTGTGGAGTCACACTTAGAAGATCATGTTGTCGGTTCTCTATAAATTATAAATAGTTGCTCACGACTAAGATGGAAAGGAACAAACCATCAGAATATACGTAGTGTAATTAAGTATTAGTTTATCTTGACTAATAAATTACACTGATGCACTTTAAGTGTATTGAGTAGGATCATTTAGGTAAGTTCTTTTTGTACTGACTTAGTAAAAGAACTAGACCTTAGATATTATGGAAGTGTGTGCTCTTAATCCTAATATAATAACAAGCATGTATATTTAATATTTATTTCTTTGACTTATCAAAGGGTGAGGTTTAGCTCGATAAATCAATATGCCCGATAAGTTGGAAATGATATTACTTATAGTATGTGTTGTTGATTATAGAATGAATCTGTGTCCTAGTTATCTAGGTTGAGAATGTCCCCAAGAGGAGCTCATAAGGATTGTCATGTTAAACCCTGCAGGTGGACCTAGTCCAACATGACAATAAAGTTGAGTGGTACTACTCTTGGAGCTAGATATTAATTAAATCAGTTGTCAATAACTCACTTAATTAGTGGACATTCGTAATCTTAAACACATGGAGACTAACACACTCATGATAAGAAGGAGCCCATAATGTAATTTGGGATTGGTGCGGTAGTGCGGTAATAACTCTCTAGTGGAATGAGTTATTATCGATGAACTTGAGTTGTGCATGTGTTCGGGGCGAGCACGGGATACTCAAGCTCATCGGAAGGCCAAAACCAATTTCTCCTCTAGGTTCCTGTTGTAGCCTCAATAAAGCCTTAAGTCCATCCAAAGAAAAGCCTATCTTGGTGTCCAAGAAGGGGCCGGTTCATTGCTTGGTGACCAAGCAATGGCCGGCCACATATTCTGCCGGCCCTTGCCTTGGGCAAGGGGGTCGGCCGCTATATTTAAATTAGGAAGGTTATTTTTGAATTTTTAAATTTCCTCAGATATTTACAATTTGTAAAAAGAGAGATTTAAAAAATTTATAAAATTTTCCTAATTTAAATTAGGCCACAAGGTTTTAAAAGAGAGTTGTAAAATTTATAAAACTTTCTTTTAAAAAGAAATATTATTAGAGATTTTTAAATTTTAAAAATTTCCTTTTAATATCCACATTAGAAAAAAAAAGAGTTTGTAAAATTTTATTAGAAGTTTTCTTCTTTTAAAATTTTATAAAAAAATTTTCTTTCTTTCCCTTTTAATAAGTGGTCGGCCACCTTGCTTGGTGCCCAAGCAAGGGGTCGGTCAAATAATTAAACATCAACAAATAGTTGTTTAATTAATAAATCAATCTAGGATTGATTAATTAAAAGGAAAGAAAAAGAAAAAATTAAAAGGAAATAGGAATGAGTCTAATTTTTTAAAAACTCTTTCCATAATTTTCCGTTGGGAAACTAATATAAAAAGGGGGGAAGGGGAGGCCTTGAAAAGATAACAATTGATATTGTGTTGTTGGAGATCATCAAGTGGCCGGCCCCTCTCCCTCTCTTCCCTTTGCTCTCTTTTGCTCCTTTGTGGTGGTGGTGGCCGAATTCTAGAGAAGGAGGAGAAGCTTTCCGGGTGGTGTTCGTCTTGGAGGATCGTCGCCCACACGACGTCCAAGAGGAGGCGAGGGATACGGCAGAAGATCTCGAGGTTTTTAGCATACAAGGAAGAGGTATAACTAGTATTTAATTTCCGCATCATACTAGTTAATTTTTCTTTGTATAAATACCAAATACAAGAGGTATTCGATTCTTGTTTTTCGAATTTAATTTCAATGTTGTGTTCTTTTTCTTTTTTCCTTGTGATTTGATTGTTCCTTTTGGTTAACCTAGAGTTATATAAGGAAATTAAATATTAACTTTCCTTAAAAAGCTTTGTCTAGTCGGTGGTGGTTGCTCCCATATCCAAGAAGGCCAAGTGCCTCGCCATGCAGTACTGGAAGCCAATTTTAGAAACTAATATTTAATTGAATTTATAACCTAGGTGATTTGGATCAAACGTGTTAAGTTCCGCAGGAGATCCAAATCTAAACCTAAAAGAACATATAAGTTAAACTTGGAATCAAACGTGTTAAGTTCCGCAGGAGATACAAGTTTAACTTAAAAGAACACATGGTAGCTAGTAAAGGTTCAGATCACGTACAAAATTTTTGTACAGTGGAGCCATTGGGTTTTCCGAGTAGCAACCAACAGCCAACCAACAGCTCCACCTTTTTCCTCTTTTCCGATGACTGACTTGAACGTCGGAGAGTCAACGTCGAGGACCCCTTCCCTGCTCGGCACTAATGGTCTGTTTGGGAGGAGGTGAGGGAAGGGGAAGGAAGGGGAAGTAAGGGGAAGGGAAATTTTGAACCTCGTTTGGGAAGGAGTGAGGAAGGGGAAGGAAAGGTAAGGAAGGGTAAGCTTTAACCTTCGTTACCCATATAAAGAGAGATTTTCTTACACCCCGAATTGGGGTGTAAGGAAGGGAAAGGGAAAATAAAATATTTTTTATTCCAATTTTATCCCTGTTCTTAATAGTTTAAGAAATATTTCAATTTCTAATTTTACTATATCGTCGGAGTTCAATTTCCTCGTCTTTTTCATAACTCGCTTGCTACCAGATTATTAGAGGAGATGATTCGACACATCTTCTAACTAAATTGAAAGGAAAAACTATTTTTGTCATCAAAATTTAAGAGGATATCTATTATTTTTTAATTTTTCCATCAAAATTTAATAAATTTTTAAAGAATAGGAATTCTCGTTATCAACGTTATCTTTCAAATTTTTTTATTTAAGATTTTTAAAATTATTATTTTCATTATTTCTCATTTAATTGCTTGATTATCGATAATTCATTGTTTTGTTATGAATAGTATAAAAAAACTAATTTTTTTATTAAAATAATAGTTAATTTAAATGATAATATAAAAAATTAATTTTATTATTAAAAATATCTAATTTATATTTATAAAATAAATATTAATATTATGAAAATTTTTAATTTAAAAAATAAGGGTATTTTTATAACTTTATCTATTTAACCTTCATTCCTTTTTTTTTCCTCCCAAACAAAGTAACACATGTTACGTTAATGAACTTTCCATCCCTCCCAAACAAGAAGAAGTTAAATATTTTATTTCCCCTCACTTCCCTTTTCGTTAATGAACTTTCCTTCAATCCATCCAAACAGAGGATGAGAAGCACTAATTAAGATAATTTAATGAAATAATCACTAAGTTAGCACTATGCATTAATAAAAACACCAAACTAATTTTTTATTTTTAGTTATTGATTTTTTAAAATATTTTTTTTATATTTTCTCTCGCTATTAAAAAAGATAAAAATAAAAAAATATTTTTTTTTTTATTATCGTTCCTTTAATTTTATAAATTTTTATTAACGATTTTTAAAAATTTAAATTGTTTTATTAAAATTTTAAACTGTAAAAAAATATGGATAAATTTAACATCTGTTTGAGTTTAATGACATAAGCTTTTCGGGGTTACTTTTCTATGAATTTTCTTAATAAAATAATTAATTTTTTTTTAAAAAAAATAGTTCGATTTGATACAGTTTAGTTCGGTTTAAATATATATTTTAATTTAAAGTTGAAAGGCAGAAAGGGTATTTTAAAATTAAGTAGGTTCTTAAAAAAAAGTATATTCCAAAATTTTAAATGCGTCTTTGATAAAGTGCTGATCTTCTTTATTTCCAATGCGTATACTTTTGATGTAATCATTCGAATACATATAAGTCACTCCTGTTATTGGTTTGAATGAGTTTGAAAGATTTAGATGTAGATACTCAAATTTTAAAATTAATACTGTTGTCTCCGGGTAATTTCTGGAGTATGCAAATTGATCGTCGAGGTTAGTGTTCGACACTATCTCCGTAAACGATATTGCTCCGCTACGGTGCTTAACGGATTGTTGCAATTCGTTCCCAAGATACAACGACGACGAACGTCTCGGAATCGTAGCACTCCGACTTCCGAGACCAGCGAACCTTTTAGTAGACTTCTTGGACTCTTGAATGCACAAGATGAGATGAATTCTTGAGGAAGAGAAGAGAAGATTGAGTGAGTATTCCATCATCTGGAGGGTTCTATTTATACTGAACGAAGAGGTTGAGTGTCCTTTGGGTGAGTGGATGTGTTCCTTGGGCTGGATCGATCTAGATCATCTATTCTGAAGGGTTGTAACCCTTCACCAAGCCCACTTCAATCTCATCCATCAGATCTGAGGAGTTGTGACCCTCAGATCCCGCCTATTGTCATCAGCCATTGGATCTGGATCCATTGATTCGATGCTTCAGATCAAGTCTCATCCCAGGCCGTCAGATCGTTACTCTTTGCGATCCAACGCTCTAGATCGCATCACAAGCGATCCATCATATCTATTTGATCAACGTTGATCAACGGTAGCCATCCATTCCCTAAGTCAACTGTCCAGTCATCTCCCTTTGCCCATGAGGATGCCGCATAGTGCGCCAACAAAGCGCCCATTGCGCACGTGCGCACGTGGCGGGTGGCGGGCTCACAGGTGCGAGCACCTGCTCGCCCTGGGCTAAGGGGTCACCTGTCCTTTTATTTTTTTGTGTTAACTCCATTAACACATCTTCATTAATAAGTAGAGAATACACATCGAGAATTTCCGATGTGGGACTATTCTCCTATGCACTTTATTAATGAATAACAAATGTTATTTTGGGTTGACTTTAAACATTAATTTCTCATTCACCCTTAATCGGTTTTGAGCAAATTAATAGTCTAAATCTATCTACGCGAATCGTAGATTTTAATTTTGAAGTCAATTACGACTTTCAACAATTGATGGCTTCCTTCCTCTAAATCGTTTTGGTCCATTTAAGGCCCCAATATCCAACAATCCCCCACATGAATGGAAATTAATGCAATGCGTGTATGCATGCTGACATTTTACAAGAGTCCAATCGATAAGTCACTGCATCGGGAGAGGTAGCTTGTGGCTTTGAACCTTCCGTAGTGAAATGCTATCGAGTATACTAGGCTGCCAGTGAACGTGATGTCTTGAACTGCTCAGCTGTTGGTGTATACTTAGACAATAACACCCACACAGAGATCTATCTCACCTACTTTAGGTTCTCATGGTTGGTTCCGTTTCGGCCATGGATACCATCTTGGATTCATGAGTGTTTCATTGAAGCGGCCTGTCTTCACACTCACATAGGTGACACTTCTATCAAGAGTATCCTACCATACTCCACCTTATCAGATATAGAAGTCACTAAAAGCATAAGCTTAACCTCACTACATGAGGTAGGACAACACAAATTTATCCTAGGATTGGGATAGAGATAAACTATCTAATGTGCTGGACCACAACTTCTGTAACTTCGTTGTCCCATTGAACCAAGATCTTGGGATCTCCAGTCAACAAGGTTGGGTTACCGCTACAGTCGTTTTTAGTTATAGATTTTTAATCTCATTCCTCTTGATGAGCAGTATACTTGATCTCGACTCAACCCCTTCGTTAGAGGATCTGCCAAATTATCTTTGGACTTAACATAGTCGATTGCAATCACTCCATTCGAGATCAACTGCCTAATGGTATTATGTCTACGACGTATATGTCGTGACTTCCCATTATACATATTACTCTGTGCCCTTCCAATCACCGATTGACTATCATAGTGGATTAGTCCGGCAGGCACAGGTTTCACCCAGCTAGGAATATCTTCCAAGAAATTCCGCAGTCATTCAGCTTCCTCAGCTGCTTTGTCTAGTGCTATAAACTCGGATTCCATAGTTGACCGAGCAATGCAAGTCTGCTTAGTAGATTTCCAAGATACTGCTCCCCCACCGATCATGAATACATATCCACTAGTGGATTTGGAGTCTTTTGTATCTGATATCCAATTAGCATCACAATATCCTTCCAATACAGCGGGATATTTTCCATAATGTAATCCATAGTTCATAGTATATTTCAAATATCTGAGAACTCGCATCAATGCTTTCCAATGGGTGTCGTTTGGATTACTCG
Source organism: Zingiber officinale (assembly GCF_018446385.1). Taxonomy (NCBI): domain Eukaryota; kingdom Viridiplantae; phylum Streptophyta; class Magnoliopsida; order Zingiberales; family Zingiberaceae; genus Zingiber; species Zingiber officinale. Next base: position 98,378,779 of record NC_055996.1, read on the forward strand.
TAAAACGACTAAGTTTGTTGACCGTACAGGCAATATCCGGACGTGTGCAGTTTGTGAGATACATCAAACTGCCTATTATCCGAGAATATTCCAACTGCGATATGGTCTCACCATGGTTTTTTGCTAAGTGTTGACTTAGATCCATAGGTGTTTTCACTGTAGAGAGATCGTACGCATTGAATTTTTTCAATACAGATTCTACATAATGGGATTGTGTTAAAACTATCCCTTCTGATGTCCTGAGAATTTTAATTCCCAATATAACATCTGCTTGACCCATATCTTTCATATCAAAATTTCTAGTCAACATTTTCTTTGTAGTCATGATTACATCATGATTACTGCCCATTATTAGCATGTCGTCTACGTATAGACAGACAATTACATAGTCTTCAGGTGTGTTTTTGACATAAATGCATTTGTCACATTCATTTATTCTGAATTCGTTTGACAGCATTACTTTGTCAAATTTTTCGTGCCATTGTTTAGGCGCTTGCTTAAGTCCGTACAACGACTTAACAAGTCGACACACCTTTTTCTCATTTCCAGGGGCCATGAACCCTTCGGGTTGCTCCATATAAATTTCTTCTTCCAACTCACCATTTAAGAATGCAGTCTTAACATCCATTTGATGTATTTCAAGGTCATACAGTGCTGCAATGGCTATTAGCACTCGTATGGACGTAATCCTTGTCACTGGTGAGTATGTATCGAAGTAATTAAGGTCTTCCTCTTGCTTGTACCCCTTGGCTACAAGTCTGGCCTTATACTTGTCAATTGATCCATCAGCTTTATACTTACGTTTTAGTATCCACTTACAACCTAATGGTTTATTACCAGAAGGAAGGTCTACTAATTCCCAAGTATGATTATTCATGATAGACTCAATTTCACTATTGACAGCTTCTTTCCATATTAGAGCATCGGGTCTAGAGAGAGCTTCATTTAATGTTCTTGGTTCCATTTCTGACATGAAAGTCATGAAATCTGGCCCGAACGATTTCTCAACTCTAGCCCGTTTGCTACGATGTGGCTCTTCACTTTGATCGTCAATAGTCCTTTTATAACAGCTAAGTTCGGTAACGTCATTTTTGTTTGAACTTCCGTTGTTATCACTTTCAACGTTTCCCTTTTTATTTGGGAATACGTTTTCAAAGAATATCGCATTTCGAGATTCTATGGTTGTTCCCACATGTATATCAGGAATATCTGATTTGTGAACTAGGAAACGATATGCACTACTATTATGGGCATATCCGACAAATATCGCATCGAACGTTTTAGGTCCGATCTTTACTTGCTTTGGTTTAGGTACTTCGACCTTTGCCAAACACCACCACACTTTCAGGTATTTGTACGATGGCTCGCGGCCTTTCCATAGTTCATATGGAGTTTTATCATTTTTCTTATAAGGGATTCTGTTGAGAATGTGATTTGCCGATAATATTGCTTCCCCCCACAAGTTTTGAGGTAAGCCTGAATTTATCAACAAAGCATTCATCATTTCTTTTAGTGTCCGATTTTTATGTTCGGCAACACCGTTTGATTGAGGTGAGTAAGGTGCCGTTGTTTGATGGATAATGCCAGATTCTGTACAAAATTCATCAAACGGTGCACCATATTCTCCACCTCTATCGCTTCGAATTATTTTAATTCGTTTGTCAAGTTGGTTTTCAACTTCTGTTTTATAGGTTCTGAACGCCTCTAGGGCTTCGTCTTTACTTCTTAAAAGAAAGACATAACAGAACTTTGTGCAGTCATCGATAAAAGTAATAAAATATTTTTACCTCCTCTAGTTTGCACAAATTTCAAGTCACATAGATCACTATGTATTAACTCTAGAGGAGTTGTCGTCCTTTCCACCGAATGAAAAGGTAGTTTCGTCATTTTCGCTTCCACGCACACTTCACATTTGAGTGTTCCGTCAACATTGACGTTTGGTAATAAATTTAATTTGACGAGACGTTTGAGAGTATTACTATTCACATGTCCGAGTCGATCATGCCATAAATTAAAACACTCAACAACATAGCTGGAAGCATTTATTTTATTACCATCAAAATTTCGGAGTACAGCATTACAACCATTTTGAATAGACCCTTTTCTAGGTACCCCTTTCCTACGAAGACACCATTCTTCGTAAGTACAAAGTTGTCTGACTGGAACACTAGCCTAAATCCGGCCTTGACCAATGCCGCTCCAGAAACTAGGTTCTTACTGATGTCGGGAACATGGAGTACATCAATGAGTGTTAGCTCCTTTCCGGACGTCATCTTCAGAACAACTTTTCCGAGTCCAACAATTGGCGACGTCGTGGAATTACCCATATAGAGCTTCCTGCCATTTATCGGAGTATACTTGGAGAACATCGCTTTATCGGAAAAGATATGACGAGTTGCTCCAGTATCAATGAACCACTGCTTCGGGTTGGTATCCACCAAGTTGGCTTCAAATACAACCGCAGTGAGATCCAAGTCCTCAAGAGAGGTTGTGACATGATTCGCAACATCCTTTGGCCCCTTGGTTGGCTTCTTTGGGCGTCTGCAGTCCTTGGATAGGTGTCCTGCCTTTCCACAGTTGTAGCAGGAGCCTTTGAACTTCTTTGCTTGAGCTTCGGCTTTTTGGCGTTCGGCTCAACCAGGTTGGACATTTCGTCTATAGTCCGCTTGGTTCCTCTGAAGTCGGATAACTTTCGATTATCCTCTTCTATTCGTAGCCTCAGGATCAGGTCTTGCAGCCCTATTTCCTTTTGCTTGTGCTTTAGGTAATTCTTGAAATCCTTCCATGACGGAGGGAGCTTCTCAATTACCGCAGCAACTGCGAATGTCTCGTTCAGCTTCATGCCTTCGGCGTCCAGATCATGCAGTATTAATTGCATATCTTGGACTTGAGATGAGACGCTTTTTGAGTCCACCATCTTGAAATCCAGAAACCGACCGACGATGAATTTCTTCAATCCAGCATTTTCGGTCTTGTATTTCTTCTCAAGGGATTCCCACAAAGATTTTGCCGTCTCAAGAGAACAATATACGTTATATAACGTGTTGTCCAAGGCGTTGAGTATATAATTGCGGCACAGAAAATCTCCATGAGACCACGCATCGCTAGCAGCTTTACTTCCTTCCGTAGCGGCTGGCGTGTCTTCGTGCAAAAATCGTACAAGGTTTAGCGTTGTTAGATAAAACAACATCTTCTGTTGCCATCTTTTGAAGTCGGTTCCGGTGAATTTCTCCGGCTTTTCTCCGTACGGAATGGTTGTCGGAATGGCGGTCGGAACGACGGTCGGAATGACGGTCGGAACGGCCGTCGGAATGTCATTGGTAGCCATATCAGTTTGCAGGAAATATCGTTTACGACTGTTGTCTCCGGGTAGCTTCTGGAGTATGCAAACTGATCGTCGAGGCTAGTGTTCGACACTATCTCCGTAAACGATATTGCTCCGCTACGGTGCTTAACGGATTGTTGCAATTCATTCCCAAGATACAACGACGACGAACGTCTCGGAATCGTAGCACTCCGACTTCCGAGACCAACGAACCTTTTAGTAGACTTCTTGGACTCTTGAATGCACAAGATGAGATGAATGCTTGAGGAAGAGAAGAGAAGATTGAGTGAGTATTCCATACTCTGGAGGGTTCTATTTATACTGAACGAAGAGGTTGAGTGTCCTTTGGGTGAGTGGATGTGTTCCTTGGGCTGGATCGATCTAGATCATCTATTCTGAAGGGTTGTAACCCTCAGCCATCGGATCTGGATCCATTGATTCGATGCTTCAGATCAAGTATCATCCCAGGCCGTCAGATCGTTACTCTTTGCGATCCAACGCTCTAGATCGCATCACAAGCGATCCATCATATCTATTTGATCAACGTTGATCAACGGTAGTCATCAATTCCCTAAGTCAACTGTCCAGTCATCTCCCTTTGCCCACGAGGATGCCGCATAGGCACTGCCACGTCAGGTAAGAGCCTACAAGGATGCGTACGTGCGAAGTGCAAAGTGCGCCTACAAAGCGCCCATTGCGCACGTGCGCACGTGGCGGGTGGCGTGCTCACAGGTGCGAGCACCTGCTCGCCCTGGGCTAAGGGGTCACCTGTCCTTTTATTTTTTTGTGTTAACTCCATTAACACATCTTCATTAATAAGTAGAGAATACACATCGAGAATTTTCGATGTGGGACTATTCTCCTATGCACTTTATTAATGAATAACAAATGTTATTTTGGGTTGACTTTAAACATTAATTTCTCATTCACCCTTAATCGGTTTTGAGCAAATTAATAGTCTAAATCTATCTACGCGAATCGTAGATTTTAATTTTGAAGTCAATTACGACTTTCAACAATTGATGGCTTCCTTCCTCTAGATCGTTTTGGTCCATTTAAGACCCCAATATCCAATAAATACAAGAGCAAGGCTCCAAATCGTTGAATTAACATGCGAAGAGATATAAAAAAAATTAGTTTTTCAAATTATTTACAGTAAGAGTACCGTTATATGGATTTGAGCTTTGCCTTTTAACAAAAAAAAATCTCTAATACATTATTACATCAAATAAATGTTAATTAATATAATATTTTATTAATTCAAATAACTTTGTCCAATTAAAACGTCATTAAAACGAAATTCATGGACCATACCAGCGGCAACGATTTTTAGAAAACCCCCCAACAGTAATAAGAAATAAGAAACTGATTTCTCGAGGGCCATAAAGATAAACAAAAGGCTGTGTGCCCGGCGGAATGAGCGATGCTTCACGACTGGCCATGGTGGGAGACGACTTCCATGCGCTCAAGGACGGAGACACGTAGTAAGTTACCCAGGCGATAGCCGAGTGATTTTTTTTTATATATAAGTTTTATTAAAATTATATTCTCTCTTTTAATAATATCCCTGTCCTCAGTTTTTAAGTATACAGTCTTAGGGGCATTCAAATTGGCATTTGGTCTACTGGTATGATTCTCGATTCAGGTGTTTAAGGTGCGTGCTGAGTTTAATTCTCAGAATGCCCCAACATATGATAATTAAAGTTGAGCTATATATATTATTAAGAAATTGTAACATTCTTTCAAAATTTACTTGACATTTCAAATTTTCTAGTAAATTAACTGTCTGTATCCTTTATATGTTTCAAGTAGGTGTTTTCTTCTGACCATGTGGGTCATCCGAGATGGCATGGGACAGAAGTTGCTGCAAGGAGGTCGTCGGGTCGAAACTCAGTGGCAACGGGAAAATAAATTCCTTATCCCTGTATCCCACCCGGTCCGTTCCATGTTAGCTCGGGTGCTGTAATTTACCTCCCTCACAATGATCGTGGATCCGGTCGGTGGGGGCCCTGGGGGCGAGGGTTTCGCCTTTTGCTGCAAGTAGGCGTTTTCTTCTTCTTTGTTTCACGCCTTTTTATTCTGACTCAGGAGACCGGTCAAATTGGGATGCTTTTGCCTTTTATTTTTTATTCGCAAGAGCGGCTGCCGTTTATTGTTTGTCCCAGGGGCGTACGTGCTACAGGAGTAATGTTTGAGTCTCTTGGGATTGATTTAATTTCTTTATGGGATGTTTGATTTAGGAGTTTGGAAATGAAAGAATAGATTCATTTTTAAACATAATTTTATGTTTAATGGATAGAAATAGAATTAAAATTTTAGAATAAAATATGAAAACATGAGTATTCATGAAACTCACCTCCTCTTAGGTTTTGATAGGAATGATCATGAGAATTAAGTTTTGAACAAAAATACTCTTAATATATTTATTCAAATTTTCTTTTCTATCACTTTTTCTCTTCTTATATCTTTCATCATATTTTTTCTCTCCTCATTTTATTATCACACTTTTTCTCTTATCATACTTTCTCTCTCCTCAATCTCTCCTATCATACACACTCTCTACTTATTTTCTCTCATCACACTTTCTCTCTCTTTATTCTCTTCCATCATACTTTCTCTTTCATCACACTTTCTCTCTCAACATGCTTTCTCTCTCATCACACTATCTTTCGTCATTTTTTTTTCATTACACTTTCTCTATCATCATACTTTCTCTTCCCTCAATCTCTCTCATTGCATACACTCACTCCCCATTTTCTCTCCTAACATTTTCTCTCTTTATTCTCTCCCATCACACTTTCTCTCTCATCATATTTTCTCTCTCCTCATCCTCTCTCATCATGCTCTCTCCCATCACACTCTCTTTTCTTATTTTCTCTCATCACACTTTCCCTCTCTTCATTCTTTCCCGTCATATTTTTTTTCTCATCACACTTTCTCTCTCATCATTCTCTCTTATCATATTTTTCTCTCACATCTAATTTTTTCTCTTATTTTCCTTTAAGGGTAAAAAAAAAATTTTGATTTATTCCAATAGAAAATATTCAACTAACCAAATATTATTTTTAAGAATGATATTCATGCTCATAGTCATTCTCATTCCATAATACTATAATTACCATTTCCATTCCGATTCTTAGTAAAGAACCAAAGTCACCTTAGAGAATTAGTTCTTTCCATGTAGGAGGTCGCTTGATATCGCATTTGGGACGGTCAATAGAGGTGCTTGGGGTGAACATGTTTACCTTTTGTATCACATTGTTTATTATTTGTCCCCACGGGCATAGCTGAGTTAATACTTGAGTGGTAAATTTGTATCACAGGAGCAAGGCTTGAATCCCTTGGGGTTCATTCCCTCAGAGAATAAGTTCCTCCCAACAACCTATAACACTACGATACAACTTTGGGTCAACTTCTTTATCGTCAAGATCACTATCTAACTTTGTATTAATGGTCATAGGAGTAGTTATTTCTTTAACATTGGTCATTCCAAATTTCTTAATAATTTCTTTAGAATATTTAGATTGGTGAATATATATTCCTTCTTTATTTTGCTTAATTTGTAGTCCTAGGAAGAATGTCAATTCACCAGCTAAACTCATTTCAAATTCACTCTTCATGTGATTTATAAACTCATTTAAATAGTCTTTTTTTTAACCACAAATAATGTCATCTACATAAACTTGGGTCATAAAAATATTCACTCCACTATTTTTAGAAATAAAGTTGAATCAATTTGTCCTCTATGAAATCCTTTTGATACTAAAAATATTGACAACCGTTCATACTAAGCACGAGATGCTTGTTTTAACCCATACAAAGTCTTTTTAAGCTTATACACGTGGTTTAGAAAATCTAAACTTTCAAACCCCAGTGGTTGCTCAACATAAACTTATTCCTAAATAAAATCATTAAAAATACTGATTTTACATCCATTTGATATAACTTAAACCCTTTATGAGCGGCAAATGCCAACATTATCCTAATAAACTCCATTCGAGATATGGGAGCATAAGTTTCATCATGATCCAATCCTTCTACTTGATTAAAGTTTCTAGCAACCAATCTAGTTTTTTTTTTCTCACAACCATTCCCTTATCATCAAGTTTATTCCGAAAATTCACTTTATATCAATAATTGATTTTTCTTCAGTTCTAGGTACTAAATCTCAAACTTGGCTTCTCTCAAATTAAGATAATTCATCTTGTATTGCTAAAATCTAATTTGGATCAAGCAAGGCATCATTAATAGTTTTTTGTTCAATTTGGGAGATTAGGGCTATTTGACTTCTCTCATTTTAAAAATATGATCGAGTTCTTACACCTTATATAATATCTCTCACTACTTGATCTAAGAGATGATTTGCATTTGTTATAGTGGATCTTGATTCTTGAGTTGTAGTGATCACATGCTCAAGTGGTGACTCTTTCACTCACACTCTCTTAATTTTCTTCCCCATTATCATTTTTCGCATTTAATGTTAATTTTTCTAATTCAATTGTAATTCAACCTCAATTATTTTATTAGGATTTGAAGTTGGATTTTCTTTAAACACAACATTTAGAGATTCTTTAACTATTTTAGATCTTTATTGTAAACTTTATAGGCTTTGCTATGAATTATGATTAGAGTACCCTACAAGAATACTCTTATCTGTCATAGCGGAGAAATTTCCTAAGTGATCTTTGATATTTAAGATGTATACTTTACATCCAAACACTCTAAGATATTAGAGTTCGATTTTGCATATAACATGCCGTATTTATTATTTCAACCCATAGGCAGCTATAAAGTGAACATTCATTCAGCATGCTTCTAGAGACCTCTTATAAAACTCTATTCCTCTCTTAACAACTCTATTTTATTGAGAAGTTCTAGGGGTAGAAAATTCATATTTATATCCATTTTGTGAGCAAAAATTTGCTTGTGCCTTCCACTTTTGCTTGGTTGATCATTTTGAAGATTCAAGAATTTTCCCATCTTGAGTTAGCACAATGAAACCCTCGGTCACAGAGAATCAATTGTCGATTTCAGCCATGAGATAGTTCTCCATACGACTCTTCCAATAGACAAAGTTATTTCCTTCATAATAGGGTGGTTAAGTAGTGTTATGACCCTCTTTCAAAGACATCTTTGCAGCTCAAAACTGTTGCTCCTTTGGATGTAAGTCCTCTGAAGCAACTTTACTCTGATACCACTTGTTAGAACTAGTAGATCTAGAGAGAGAGAGGGTGAATAGCTTGTTTCGATTCTTCTTTGCAACGGATACTTGAAGTTGAGAACACCACAATGCTAATAACTTGATTTACTTAGCCTTCACCTCCTTGAGGCGACTAATCCAAGGGTTCACACTAGCGGTCATAGATTCCACTATGAACTCTCCTTCTCGGAACAAATTGAAGGTGAAGAAACCTTTCACAACTATCAAAAGAATATAGCAACAAAGGAAAAAAAGAAAGAAAAGATTACAAGTTTTTTAGCTTGTACTTCTCTTGATTGCTTGAAGATTGAAGATGAGAGCTTGACACTAGGATGAATAGGAGAATATCAAAGGAATAGTATTTCGCTTCATGCTCTAATCTCTCCTTTTGAATGCTTCAAAATCTAATCATTTCTCAACTTTTTGTCGCCACTAATCGATTACAGATTTTGGTTACTGACTTCAAATCAACAGTTGAGATTACTTAATTTTGAATCTTAATCGATTGATGAGAGTCTCCAATCGATTTGCAATCTTAATCGATCAACCGAATCAATTAGGGGACCTTCATTTGTCACAAACAAAGACACCAATTGATTGGTAAGATCCTAATTGCTTGGTCAATCGATTTGAAAAGCTTCTACAAAGAGAATTCCAAATTGCATCAATCGATTAGCTCTTTTCTAATTGATTGATCAATTGATTTGGAAAGCTTTTATTCGCGAAGAGAATTCTAAATCAATTAAATCAATTGATTAGCTCCTTACTAATCGATTTAGAAAACTTATGTTCGCGAAGAGAATTTTACAACATATTCAATCGATTGCACCAATCGATTAGGCAATTCCTAATCGATTGCTTGATTAATTATGTTGCTTCTTTCTCATGTCAGATGAACCTCCTGTTCCCTGAACTTTGTGCTTGGAGCTTCCTTATCTTTGGGTCTTCATCTACCCTAACATCCAATCTTGTGATCTATTTAGGTAACATTTGTCAAGAATCCGGTTATCGACTTTCTTGGTCTTCTATTGCCTTGCATCTAGTCTTTCAACCTATAAAGACTTCTTCTTGTCAAGAATCTAGTCATCGACCTTCTTGGACTTTTCTTGTCTTATAAACTTGTAACTAAGATAAATCCAGCATATTAACCTAAATTTAAATAATTGTCAATCATTAAAATTTGTCATCCAAGATATGATTACACCAGCACCATTAACTGAGAATCACATCACTCGAGCTAAACAGTAGGGATCCTCTGGTCCGTAATTTGCGGACCAGAGGATGGTCCACTGTATAAGGACCATTGATTTGGATGGAATCCATCTTTAAATTAGTATGGTCCATCCAAATCAAGGGTCTACAATAATGGATCATCCCCTAATCCACAAATTACAGATAAGAGGATCTATCCTCCGAGCCAAATATGATTAAATAGCATACTTTTAAATAAATAATTAAGATAATTAACAATAACATTTAACCAAACATGCAACAAACAATCTAATCAAGGATTCTTAGAGCTATGGATTCGGTACCCTTTCGATTTAACATTTTTAATAGCACAACATGAATAATAAATTCTATCATATCTTCATGCACGATAAATTAGTTGAGTTATTTCAACAAAAGGTTAGATGAGAAAAGTGAATTTACGGCTCCAAGATGCAAATAAAAATAAAAATAAATATAAATATAAATATACGATTCTTTTAGTATTTACTTGACATTGCTAAGGTGTAAATTAGATTTTAAATATTATTTACATTTTATAAGTATAAATTTTCTACAAATTTAAAAAATATGAAATTTTATATGGATCTAAATAATTTTTTATCAAAATAAATTAAAATTTTAAATTTTATACATAAATATAGTTTTTTTAAAATAAATTAAATTGATTTGGCCAGTGTTATTATAGAAATAGTGAAAAAAGAATAAATAATTTTTGTGAGAATCAAATAAATTTCAAAACGATAAGTTAAACTAGTTTAGCTACTTTTAATGCTCAGATCAGAAAACTAAGAAGAATTTTTGTTCATACGTCCAGTTTTTATTCGGTGCCATGTTCTGATATTTGGATATATATGAATAGATAAAAGATAGAAGAGGCATTAATTTTTATTATGAATCGGATTTTAGTCTCATATATTGGGAATTTTAAGGTAAATTAGTTTGTTTATATTGATTCATATGTTTTAATGATGTGACCAAATATATGGATAGAAACTCTGCGCTTTCTCACGCATGGATGTGTAGGGAGGTGTAAATCCAGAGCTTGGATTGTACGGAACCAAGTTAACTTGTATGTGAGTATGACTTATGCGCGCCGATTGCCAAACTAGTCAGTAGGAGTGAGTATTCGGTTAATTCGGTCCATAAATTAATCGAATTAACTGAAAATCGATTTAGTATTAGCTAATCGAATCAAATCAAAATTTTACTAAAACCGAATTAACCGAATCGGTTATTCCAGTTAACACTAAATTAACTAAATTTGTTTAAAATAACAATAAAAAGAATTTATACAAAATTAATATCAAATTAACCGAATTCTCACCCTTACCGGTCATGACAAAATTTGTCTAAGTAGAACAACCAACATTTTGCCACGTAAACCTTTTGCTACTTGTGTAACTTGTGTAACTAATACATTAAAGTAAGATTAGTATAGAATCAAATGCTAGCATTTTACAACTCGTCGAATAATGATCTTTAATTGATCATTAAACTTGTCGTTGATCTGAACTCCTATATAAGGAGGATGCAATCATAGGGAAAGAGGTTATATACATGAAAAAAAAAAAAAAACAAAAGCTCTCCACCTATGTACCTCTCTCTGTCGTGCATTCTTACTCGTTGGAGTGTCCGTGATAGCAGATGGGTATCACTAAGTTCACTGTGATCACCTGTGTTTGGTGAAAATCACGGTTAGCCGTTGTATCATGGGAAACAAACGATCCGAGAAAGCCTCGAAGCACAGCCAGAGATGGGACGAATCTGTTTCAAGGAAACTACGTTCATCGCAGACCTCAGTTTACTTAGTGTGCACGCCCAATCAAGTTCTATGATTCGTCCGCCTGGTCGATTCGCTCGGTCAAAGGCTCACTCGCCTGGTTGCTTCATCCGCTCGGTCAGCCTCTACACCCAGCCAGTCTCAAGCTCAACTTCGACCCGACCTGCCGCATTCGTTCGGTCACCTTACTGCGCTGCCCGACCAACCACTTGGGTACTTTGCTCGTCCGACCGCACGTTCACTCGGTAGCTCGACTCTCCTGCTTGGCCTCGCTGCCCAAACGACCTCCAGCTCGCTCGGCAGCTAGCTCGCTCGTTCGACCTCTTTGCCCGAACGACCTCCAGCTCGCTCGGCAGTTAACTCACTCATTCGGCCTCTCTGCCCGGATGACCTCCAGCTTGCTCGGCAACTAACTCGTTCATTCGGACTCTCTGCCCGGACAACCTCCAACTCGCTCGGCAGAAGCTCGCTCGGCCTCTCCACCCGTCCAACCTTAAGCTCACTCGGCCACTTAGCTCGTTTGACCGCACTATATACCTGGTCGGACTTTCAGTTTGATCAGCAACTCGATCGGCCTTGCTACTCGGTTGGCTATTGAACCCGACTAGCCCTTTAGTCCGGTCGGACTCGGCCGCTCGAACTTTACTGCACGGACACTCTACTCGCTTAGCCATTCTACGGACAACAATTGACATAAACCAGCTCCTGCTGGTAACATGAGATTATCATCACAAATTATTTCGATAGATAAATTAGATTTAATTTCATATAATTTAAATTCGATAAAATCATAAATATCACAAGATATTATTTTGTCCAACAATCATAAAGTTAAAATATGAAAAAAAATCAAAATTTATCCTATATATATTCTTTATATTTTAAATTACTATTTAAAAAAGCTAGATATTAATTAAACTAAATTGAAATAATAGATGAAGTACAAATAAGTTGGTCAGGATTAAGTTACGTTGGTCCAAACTAAATTTGATTACCACTTAAAATTTACGAACTTTCTATATAAGATAATCCTCGTTTATCTTTTTTAACTAAATTACTAATACTTTTTCAAATGTTAAAATATTATTATTTAATTTTTCATTATCCGTTTCCAGTCGTAGGCAGTCCATCCGCTTTCCACTTGTTTGCAAACCACCATCCATCCACTCGTGGCACGCTGTCTGTTTGACTCCGTGGGTCATCCGAGATGATATGGGACGGGAGTTGTTGTAATGAGATTATTGGGTCGAAACTCAGTAGTAGCGGAGGAATAAATTCTCTATCCTTGTATTCCACCCGGTTCGTCCCATGTTAACTCGGGTGCTACGATTTACCTCCCTCATAATGATCGTGGGTTCGGTCGGTGGAGACCCTGGGGGCGAGGATTCCGTGTTTTTGCTGTAGTGGCACGCTGTCTGTTTGGGAGAAAGGATTCAAAAATTAAAAAAAGTTTTCACATGAAAAACTTTCCTCCAAAAGATAACGAATTTTTTTCCATTGTTTATTTATTATAAAATAACATATAGATGAATTCATCTTTTGACCTTTTATGAACATAATTTTATCCGTTCAAAATCGGACAGAGTTACTATCCTTTCTTCCTTGTCCCATTGTTGCCCGTCTGGACTGTACTGTCAGATCCCAATGGTTTAAAGTGAGTGAGACGATTAATATATATTATTATTCCTTGAGTTACATGTTAAACATGAGATTAAATATGAAATAATAATTCTTTATACTCCTCAATAAAATAATGTTGTTAAGTGAAAAATCACATTCTAAAAGAAATGATGATGGCTCTTCTTTTAAACTCTGGATTGCCAAAGTTCATATGTGAGAAAATTATATTGATAATTAATTACTTTTTAAATAAGGTATCTCGAAAGAAAATAGACAAGAGACCTATGAGTTGTGAAATAGAAGATAATCGTCCTACAAATATTTACGAATGCAAAGGTGTCTTGCCAAAATTTTAGTGTCTGATCCGAAAAGGATTAAGATATAACCAAAAACTATTGATTGTATATTTATTATATATGCAAAAAATAGTAGTGTGTACCGATTCTTAATGTATGAGTCAGAAATACTGGATATATACAATAACTCGATAATATAATAAAAAAATATCAGTTCTTTGAGCATGCATTTCCATATAAGATTCAAGCGGAAGTTAGCTCTTCAAAATGGGCATATGAAACAAAAGGTGAAGAAGCTAACGATGAATCAGTAGAGGTTGAGCTTAGACGAAGTAAAAGAGTTCGGATGAAAAAATCCTATGGAATATATTCTGTCGCTTTCATATTGTAAAGTGAGCCTCCAGTTACTCAAAAACAATAAGTTCTTCTAATAGACCTCACTAAAGAAAGATAATTTCATTTGAGATTGAATCTATCTAATAAAATAATACTTGGAAACTTATAGATCTTCCTCTGGGAAGTAAACCACTAGGTTACAAGTGGATCTTCAAGAATAAAATGAAGTCAGATCACACAATTGATAAGTATAAGACTAGATTGATAATCAAAGGATATCGACAACGAGAAGACCTTGATTACTTTAATATGCATCATCCGATGTCGAGAATAACTTCCATTAGATTATTGTTGGTTATAGTTACTCTATGAAATATCAAAATACATCATATGGACGTAAAGATAGCATTTTTAAATAAGGATTTAGAATAGGAAATCTACATAAAGCAAATCTAAAGGATTTTCTATGCCAAGGTAAAACAATAAGGTTTGTAGATTAGTGAAGTCATTATACGGCTTGAAACAAGTATCGAAACAGTGGCATGAGAAATTTGATAATACTATGAAGGAATGTGGATTAAAGATCAATTGTTGTGATAAATATGTTTATATAAAAATCACAGAGAATGACTATGTCCTCTTGTGCCTTTTTATGTAGATAACATATTTATCATTGTGAGTAATGATAAGATAATCAAATCCATTAAAGATATGTTGAACTCAAAATTTGACATGAAAGGCATGGGTCAAGCTGATGTGATTCTAGGAATTAAAATTCTTAGAATAATAGAACTTGTTCTTAGTCAGTCTCATTACGTGGACAAGATTCTTGAGAAATTCACCAAGTGTGATACTGTATTGGCATGAACACTGATAAATACGAGTCAACATCTATTGAAAATCGAGGAGAAAATATCTCTCAGATAGAGTACTCTTGAGTAATTGGAAATCTAATGTACCCGATGAATTGTACACTACCAAACTTAGCCTACGCAATAAGTAAACTGAGTAGATATACGAGTAATTCCGATGTTAAGCACTGAAAAAGGATAACAAGAGTACTGAGATACTTGAGATATACTCATGAATATGTACTGTATTATACAAGATATCCTGCTGTGATCGAAGGATATAACGATGCAAGTTGGATATCTGACATAAAAGACTCTAAGTCTACTAGTGGATATATATTTACTCTTGGAAGTGCAGTCATTTCTTGAAAATCTTCAAAGCAAATTGTAATAACTAGATCCTCGATGGAATCTGAGTTTGTAGCTCTTAACAAATATAATAAAGATACTGAATGACTACGATAATTCTTAGAAGATGTTTTAAGATGGCCAAAATCGGTGCCAATAATTTGTATACATTGTGATAGTCAATCGGTAATTGGTCAGAAATAGAGCTAAATGTATAATGGTAAGTCTAGATATATACGTCGTAGACATGATATCATTAGACAACTACTCTTCATGAGAGTTATCATTGTTGACAACATGAAGTCAAAGGATAACCTGACAGATCTATTAACTAAATAATTAAGCAAAGTTAGTTACAAGTTCATCGCTAGGAATGAGCTTGATGCCGATGAGAAATATTGAAGATCCCAAGAACTGGTTCAAAGGGACAATCTAATTGTACCGATAAAGTTATTCACTATGGGGGAACGACTCAATGGACCAGTGAAGGATGGAGGTTAATCACACGACTTTTAATGATCGAGTAGAGTAATGTGGAATACTCAACGAAAACTCTGTTTGGTTTAGGTAATCGATGATTCCCGAGTAATGTTTCATGTTCGACACGTCAGCAAAAGGGGCATGCAACCCGGAATCAGAAAACCTCGAAAAATTGAGATTTTTCTTGATTCCAGGGTTAACAAAAATTTTTTACCCAAAATACTCTCGAATAAAAAAAAATGTGATAAAAAAAGGAAAATATAAATAAAAATATAAAAAATAAAATATTTTTTTTTTAAAAAATGTAAAAATATATTAAAATTTTTTAAAAAAATAAAAAAAATGGGGAAAAAATAAAAATATAAAAACGTACAAAAATTAAAAAAACAAAAAAATATTAAAAATGTAAAAAATTTAAAAAATATATAAAAAATAGAAAAACTATAAAAAAATATTAAAAATTTAAAAAGCATAAAAAATAAAAAATAAAAAATAGAAAGAATAAAAAAATTCAAAAAAATTTAAAAAACCCTTAAAAACTTTTTAATTTTTTTTTTAAAAAAAAATTTAAAAATTTAAAAAATGAAAAATGAAAAAAAAAATTAAAAACATAAAAATAAAGAAAAAAAAAACGTAGAGTTTAAAAGATATATATATGGTTGATTTTGTAACTAAGGTTAATATAGTAAAATATTAAATTAGCTTATTCATTAAAACCTTCAAACAAATAAGTTTTTGTTGCATTATGAACCAAACAATATTTGGTTATGTTTTATTCCCCATAACCTTGGTTATGTGATTACTTGATAATCACATAACCAAGATTATACATGATAACTTGAACCAAACACACCCTAAGAGTTCACCTATGTGAGAAAGAAGTGGAGCTGCTTCAAAGAGAACTAGAAGCACAATTCTTAGAATTTCTCATAGAACCAAGCGTGTTAATGGCCAAGAACAAATACACTCATGAGAACTGAGTTGTATCAGAAAAAGTCTTGGGTGAGATATGTCATACTTACACAAACAGTAGAATAGTTCAAGGACATCGTGTTTACTGTTAGTAAACAAACAAATCTTCACAAGGAAATGTTCAAAGGGTAAAATCTGTCTGGCCTATACTGGACTCAACTATTAAATGATATCACATACTATGTCTTCATTTATGTGGGGGATTGTTAGATATATGTGAATGGAGAAGAGGTGGAAAGGAAATGAACTCCATTATGAATGAAACTTTAGCCCCTCATTGGGAGTTTCAAGGCATATTGGTTGGTTTATATTGATTTACATGCATGTATGATGTGAACAAATGTATGAGGAGATATTCTCTCTCACGCGTGTGTGCACAGGGGGTGCAAATCTAGGGCTCAGATTGCACTGTACTAAGTTGACTCATGTGCGAACAAGACTTGTGCACGTCAGATATCGGACCAGTCAAGGTAAAATTTGCCCAAGCGATTGAATTAGCGTTTTGTCATCTGAATCTCTTTTTGTTACCTGTTTAAAAGTGTAATAGAAGCATTAATATGAAATTAATGGTGATTTAGTAACGTCTCTACATTAATGATGACATTAACCTCATTAATGGTGATTTTGTAACATCTCGATATTAATGACAATATTAAACTCATTAATGATGATTTCATAACGTCTCGATATTAATGACAACATTAAATTTATTTATGGTGACATTAAACTCAGCATTAAATGATCATAATTTGGTCATTCATTGCAAACAAGGTGAGAACTTCTATACAAGGAGGTTGGATCTTGAGTAAAAAAGAGATAAGCGGAAAATAAGCGAAAGCAAGAGCAATAGCAATAGCAATAGCAAAATAATTCTTTACCTTCGTTCCCCAATTCTTTCCTCTCAATTGTACATCCGCTCAGTTGAACTACTCGTGATAGCACTCTGGTGTATTCTCAGTTTGCCATGAACAACCAATGTTTGGTCATGTGCGTGGTTTTGTCATTGTATCATGGGAAACAGACGCCCAGAGAGAATTTCGAAGCATAGTCAGAGGTGGGGCGAATCTATTCCAATGAAACTGCATTGAGCGTAGGCCTAGACATATTCCTCGATGAATTCCTTTTCCTATTTGGCTGCGCACGACATCGACTATGTGACTCGGATAATCGGAAGCTTGGTAAAATCAGACTCGTTGATAACCTGAGATTTTCTACTTAGGTCATCTCTATAAATAAATTAAATTTGATTTATATAATTTCAATTCGACTAATTTTTAAAAATATCTGACAGATTGTCTACGAGTTTGCATGACCTTATCATTTTTATCAACATGCATCATCAAGAGATGAAGAGCAAATGGTTAAACCTACACTAAATAATTTAAAATTTAAAATACTGTTAAATCTTAATTGTAGCATATTATAAGAATTTTCTCTTTCATAAACGGAGATAACAATGTTACTTATTTTATAAGTACTTTTTAATTTATCTTTATAGTCAATAAATTTTTTTTATAGAATTAAATCAATCTTTAAAATTAGTCCGTTTAAAAATTAAATATTTTGGTTAAAAAAATATATATTGAAGAGCAAACAAGGATGTATTAACAGATAAAGCTAAGGATGCTCTACGAAGAGTAGAATGTCTTAATGTTGTTATTAACGAAGTCATTTTTCCTTATAAAAAAAATTGGTCCAAAGTTATTTTTTTTATTATTATTATAATAGATTTGAGAAGATTAATTATCTAGAACTGCGAAGTTACTGTCCCGTTTCCAACTCTCAAAACTGCAGTTCAGATTATCCGTCCTCAAATTTTTCTATTCTCGTGTCCTCTATTGATCGGATGAATCAGATTACATCTTAAGACATCATGACATCCTTAAGATGTGTGTAGTATCCTCGTGAAGTGCAAGATATCCTTGAGATGTAATCTGATCCATCCAATCGACAAGAAAACACGGAGATAGAAAAATTTAAGGACAGAAAATCCAAACTCTCAAAACTGTCACTGCACTTCCGATTCGCCTGAGCCCTTATGCATTCTAATTTTTAAATTTTATATCATTAAATTAAAAGTTTTATGAATCAATATTATTTTATAAACTATAATATCACAAATTCAGTTATCTATAATTCATAATAAATCTCAATAACAAATGCATATTTTAATTGTTTAACCAAAGATAAATTTAACATTTAATTTTTTATTTAATTAAAAAAAAAACAAAATCCAACTAAATTTTTTATACTTTGGTCAACTCAAACCAAACCAAAGAATTAGATAAGCAGCCAAACTAAATCAAAATTTTAATTTGATCTATTATGGCTTCTTTTCAATTTGAACTCAATAAAGAACACTTTAAGATAAAAATGTAAGATATAATCTAGCCTAACGCATACCTTAGTCGGCTTAATCATGAAATAAAATATTTTTTCCTTAAATTCCACGAGTAATTATATATAAATTTTTAAACAGAGAAAAACTCTGCTCTTACACATCCAAATTCCAAAAGGATGCATATGTCACATCCATAACTCTCCATGCATTCATTGCTGCTGTTGACAAATTGTCTGAAAGATATCCTCCAATTTTTTCAACTCTGAGAAGAAAATTAATATCTACGCGAACATGTAAAATTTAAGCATATCAAAGTTTTTACATGAAAAACAATAGTACCAACACCCTACAAAATATTTTGCATTTAAAAAACATTCTTTTTTAACACTAACTCTAAATTCTTCATAGTAAACCATCTCAAAACAATACCCAAAATTTATATTTAGCGAATTAAGTCTTGCTATAGCAGCAATAACACAGGATAGTTGTCGGCTTAGCACAATGAGTACTCGAGTGATAATTTATCACATTAGGATGATAAGTTAATTCTCGTGGGGTTTATTTCTCATGAAGAAAAAACATCCCGCCTATTTAAGAAATTATTATGTATCTTGATTTATCTGTCTGTATTTTATCGTAAAGTCTATAATACTATGTCGTTGGAAAGAGCATATTATTTTTTACCACAATATCACGTGGCAGCCACTAAAAAAGTTTAAATTAAAGGGCAAAGATAAGGTTATACCTGCTCTAATTTTTGAGGAATCATCTTGTGATTTTCGATAAGCTTTGGTTACTTGAAAGACAAATAGGCAATGCTTCCATTAACTTTCTCAACAATATCACTATGTCATGCTTGTCTTCAAAGATGGATCTCGAAATCTCTAATTTCCTCAACCAGTAGAATAATTCCTTGACATTCAAAAATTAAGCATGAGAAGAAAGAGAGGATGATCCAATAGGGAATTCAAACTTGCATTGGAGAAAAACTCTAAAGTGTGTTTGGTTCGAAGTTATCCTTAATAATTTTAATTATCTATTTAAGGTTATCAACGAAAATTTTGTTTGATTTAGGTGATCGATGATTCTCGAGTAATGTTTCATGCCTGACACGTCAGCAAAAGGGACATACAATCCGAAAATCGAAAAACCTCGAAAAACTGGAGATTTTCTTGATTTCGTGGTTAACGAAATTTTTTTACCCAAAATACCCTCGAATAAGAGAAAAATATGATAAAAAAGAAAAATGTAATGAAAAATAAAATAAAAAACTTTTTAAAAAATTTAAAAAACATAAAATTTTTTAAAAATATAAAAAACATTAAAAAAAATTTAAAAAAATAGGGGAAAAAATAAAAAAAACATAAAATAGAAAAAACGTAACAAAATTAAAAAATTTAAAAATGTAAAAAAATAAATAAATATATATATATATATAATAAAAAAATAGAAAAAAAATTAAAAAACATAAAAATAGAAAAAATAGAAAAAAGTAAAAAAATTTAAAAAACTTTAAAAAAATAAAAAAACGAAAAGAAATAAAATAATAATAATAATAATAATAAAACACATAAAAATAAAGAAAAACATGAAAAATAAAAAATAAAAAATATAGAGTTTAAAAAAATAATAATAATAATAATAATAATATGGTTGATTTTGTAACTGAGGGTAATATAGTAAAATATTAAACTAGATTATTTATTAAAATCTTCAAACAAATAAATTTTTTTTCATTATCTAAATCAAATCAAGGTTTTGGGAGGACTTAGATGAAATATTACAAAATATTTCACCAAATGAAAGGATTTTAATAGGAGGTGATCTAAATGGACATGTCGGAGTGAAAAATGAGGAATATGAGAGAGTACATGGGAGTTGTGGGTTTGGAACGAGGAATGAGGAAGGGAAAACTATATTAGATTTTGCGATAGCATATGACCTTATATTAGCTAATACGTTTTTTAAGAAAAGAGAAGAACACTTAGTCACATTCAAAAGTGGGAATAATAAATCGTAAATTGACTTTCTTATGGTTGGGAAGAAGGATAGAAAGATTTGTAAAGATTGTAAAGTCATCTCTGGATAAAGCTTAACTACCCAACATAGGGTAGTAGTGTTGGATATACGTCTTAAACATAGTATCAATAGAAAGAAAATATATACAATTCCTAGAATTAAGTGATGGAAGTTAAAAGATGGGAAGCAACATATATTTAAGGAGAAGGTAAAAGTACAAGCATTAGGTGAAATATACGATGACTCTAATACAACATGGGATAAGATGGTATCAAAGTTGAAAATAGTAGCTAAGAGTGTCCTCGGTGAGTCAAAGGGGCATGCACCGCTAAGTAAAGAATCTTGGTGGTGGAATGAGAAAGTACAAGAGAAAGTGAAGGAAAAACAAATAGCTTATAAGGAATTATATATTTGTAAGAATGAGGAAAACTTAAAAAAATATACAATAGCTAAGAAAGAAGCTAAGAAAGTGGTGAGTGGAGTAAAAAATGAAACTTTTGAACGGTTATATCAAAAATTGGATACAAAAGAAGGGGAAAGAGACATTTATAGAATAACTAAAGTGAGAGAAAGAAAAACAAGAGATCTTAGCCAAATAAAATGTATTAAAGATGAATGTAATAGGGTATTAGTAAGCGATGGAGAAATAAAAGAGCGGTGGAAGAGGTATTTTCATCAACTTTTTAATGAAGGTTTAGGAGACCAACTTAACTTGGGTAATTTAATTAGGTCAAATGAACATCGAAATTTTAATTTTTATCGTAGAATTCAAACTTCAGAAGTAAAACAAACTTTAAATAAGATGCGCAATGGAAAAGCCGTTGGACCAGATGATATTCCAATAGATGTATGGAAGTGCTTAGGGAAACAAGGTATTGAATGACTTACAAAATTATTTAACATGATATTGAAAATGAAAAAAATGTCTGATCAATGAAGGATAAGTACTCTAGTTCTCTTATATAAGAATAAGGGAGACGTACAAAATTGTGCAAACTATAGGGGTATTAAACTAATGAGTCATACTATGAAACTTTGGGAAAAAGTAATAGAAACAAGATTAAGGAAGGAGACAACAGTGACAGAAAATCAATTTGGGTTCATGCCTGGAAGGTCGACAATAGAAGCTATACATCTTCTTAGACAATTAATTGAAAAATATCGGGAGCAAAAACAAGATCTACACATGGTATTCATTGACTTAGAAAAAGCGTATGATAGAGTCCCAAGAGAAATTATATGGCGAATTTTAGAAAAGAGAGGTGTTAGCGTAACATATATTGAACTAATTAAGGATATGTATGAGGATGTAACGACCAGAGTAAAGACTTCAGGCGGAGTAACTGAAGCATTTCAAATAAAAATAGGGTTACATCAAGGATCAGCTCTAAGTCCCTATCTTTTTACACTAATTATGGACGAACTCACTGCGCACATTCAAGACACAGTACCGTGGTGCATGTTGTTTGCAGATGATATTATTTTGGTAGATGAGACACGTGAAGGAGTAAATGCTAAGCCAGAATCTTGGAGGGAAACATTAGAAGGGAAAGGTTTTAAGGTTAGTAGATTAAAGATAGAATATATGGAATTTAAGTTTAGCAATATTAGAAGTAATGAAACAATTGTTAAGATAGGAGAGGACGAGTTGCCTGGAACCGAGCGATTTAAATATTTAGGATCATTTTTACAAAATGATGGAGGGATTGAGAGAGATGTCTTACATAGAATACAAGCAGGAGGAGAGCGTCGAGTGTTTTATGTGACCGTAAAGTACCTCTTAAACTTAAAGGTAAGTTCTATAAAACCGCAGTTAGACATGCTATGTTATATGGAGCTGAATGTTGAGCTATGACTCGAGCACACGAGTAGAAGATGAGAGTTGCAGAGATGAGGATGTTAAGGTGGATGTGTGGGCATACGAAGATGGACAAAATAAGAAATGAGAGCATTAGAGAGAAAGTCGGAGTTGCATCTATTGAGGAAAAACTCCGAGAGACACGTTTAAGATGGTACGGACATGTACTTAGACGACCAATAAATGCTCCAGTTAGGCGATGTGAAAATATGATAAATATGCATATCAAACGAGGAAGAGGAAGACAAAAAAAACTTGGTTAGCAACAATAAAACAAGATAAAATTTATTTAAATATAGATGATGATATAATAGGAGATAGAGCTCAATGTCATAAAATGATTCATACAGCCGACCCCACCTAGTGGGAAAAGGCTTGGTTGTTGTTGTTGTTGTATCTAAACCAAATAACACTTAGTTATGTTTTATTCTTATAATCTTGATTATGTGATTACTTATAATCACATAATTAAAATTATACCTGATAATTTGAACCAAACTTATCCTAGGAACTAAACAACAAAACTTCATATTTAATAAAAACGAAATTGAAACTTAAGCATTAGAGTAAAATCTATAATATTGACGAAATAACTTAAAATACACAGCACTCTAGAGCATTCATCCACTATTATATAGATGATTATATAATATAGAAGCACATAAAAGTAATCAAAACACAGAAGAGTTTTACTTTAAATTTTAATAAATAATTCACTCATTCTCATTACCGTTTTACCTATTCTCCGGATATAATGAAAATTAAAGTTGATGTTAATTATATTTGCTACTAATCCTCCACTTTTGATACATAGTTGACATTAAAGGAGGGGGAAAACTAACAAATTAAAATAGTGACTAATGGAGCTTAACCATTGATCTAAATTCACTTATGTAAACTTTTATATATATATATATATATATATATATATATATATCAACTAATAATTTTATGTGTTTTTCTTAAGAATTTTTTCTATTCGTATTAGAGGTGAGCAGTCAATCTATCAAATCGATCAACCTACTCATATCAATCCAAACTTAATCGAAAAAAAAAATCTACTAAATATAAGACCGGATGTAGGGTCCTCATATTATATTATCTAATCTAGTAAGGTCGGATAGTTTTTGATCCTAATAATCGAATCAACCCGATCTGTAATCACCCCTACTTATAACAACTACTATCAATAAGCTACTATACGTTATAGTAGTTACTGCCGATAAACTACTACATGTCTACTGTCGATTAATTGCTACAACGTGTAACGAGTAATGTCTATTATTATTTTAAAATATTTTATTTTTTTATTATATTTATATTTTATATTTCATTAGATATAGGATCAGATATCTAAATAATTATTAACTCATCATATATTTGATATATAAAAACTGCCAAATATATGATCAGATATAGATCTTAATATTATATTTTATGATGAGTAGAACTGGATAATTTGTTAGTCTAATAATCAAACGTGATGACTCTAACTTGGTATCATTTTTTTTAAATCTTATCTCAGAGACTATATTAATCCTGGTCGTTTCGCACGTGCGCTGTGCGTGATAAACCCAGGCCCAGCCACGCCGCCTCCTCCTTTTGCTGCTGCTGCCGTTGCTTCCCAATCTCGGTTCGCCTCTTCACTTCGATCCGGCGCCGGATCCATCTTTTGCCGGAGAGAGAAGGGAAGGTGATACGCCATGGAGGTTGCCTTCTCCTCGCTGCGCTCAATCCCTGCCGATGCCAGTCGCGTTGTGTCCGTTTCTCCCACATCGTCGTGGAGCAGCGGCAGGACAGCGCCGAGGGGCTCCGCCTCCTTTTCTTCCGCTCCCTCGAGGCCTTCTTCCCTGAGTTGCGGCGTCGTCGCTACTCCTTTCCTCGGTGTCGGGAGCGTCCATAGCGACTTCAACGGAATAAGGGTTCCCTCCCTGAAGCTGCCTACTCTATCCTACGGTCGCCGCCCAAAGAGTGGTGTCGTTACCATGGTAAAATAACAACAACAAGAAAAAGTTGTCTTTGCCTCTGTTGTCTTTGTAAACTTTTCCCCCAGATCGTAGAGACCTTCTTCTCTGATTACTATGAGAGTTAAGCTCAAAATCCTCTTTTTTTCGATTTCTTTTATTTTCTACTTCAAAACGAACAATTCGATATTTATCTGGTACACGGACATGGAGATTTTATTAGATACGTTAGTTTATTGTTTGAGACATTAATTTCTTTTTGAGAGTCGGTGGAAATATATTAGTTAGTGTAGAGCTTTGTCATTTCATGAAAAAAAACGTCTGTCATTACCAGCATTGTTGATTTTATTTGTTATGAATCATTCATAGTGTTTTACTCATGATTGCACTTTTTAACAGGTCATTCCTTTCTTGAGAGGAACAGCATGGGAGCAACCGCCTCCCGATCTAGCTTCTTACTTGTATAAAAATCGAATTGTATATTTGGGCATGTGTCTTGTTCCAGCAGTGACAGAGTTAATGATGGCAGAGTTCCTATATCTTCAATATGAGGATGCTAAGAAGCCAATATACCTATACATTAATTCTACTGGTACAACGAAAGTTAGTAGATATGCCATTTCTGAAGGATTACACTAATTTACCATAATGTCATGCTGCATTATTGGGTATTGTAATGCATTGAAAATGTGTGTACAACTTGTTCATTCATCATCTGTTGTTAATTCATTCATTTAGTTTAAGTGGATACATGACATTGATTGCCTTGGTAGCTCTGTACATACTATTTTTGTCATATAAAGCTTTTGTTGTTATAGTTGAAGTTGTTTTATTACCTTTGGATGTTTCATATTCGTGTTGAAATATATATGGGCTGATGGCTTTTAAAATCTCCAGTTTGGTTTATCCAATGTTTTGCGCCCAACATGTGGATCCATTCATAATATGGACTGCAATATCCTTTTGATTGTGTTTTCCCTTTACTAGATAGCAGCAATGATGCTCTCCAATTCATTTCTATTTTCTGGGTAGTAGTATAACTTTGGCTCATGGCATCCGCCAAATCTCTAGTCGAAGCATTTGCTGAATGGCGTCATACTTCTCTAACTTGGGATGAGATTGTGTGCCATGTAGACTAAAATATCATGAGTGCTTCTCCCCTGTGACTTGGCTTGCATTTGAATTGCTTCATTTCATGATAGTTTTTGGTTCATTGTTTTTCATTTGTTCCTTTTGGTCTTGGTTTTGGAAGTGTAATGTCTATTTTGCTTAGTGTCTAACTATCTATTTTGATAGAAATAATCTGTATCTAATGGCACTTCTAGCATCTCTATGTTATTTCTCACTACTAGATATGGTTGTAAGATCTTTTTTTTCCTCCAAAGTTAGGTTCCATCCTCTCATTTCTTAGATAATATTGAGAAGATGATATTTATTGATTTAAATGTATCAAGGACCTAAAATTTGGCGGGAACTTGTAAACTTCCATTTAGTAGTAAGAAAAATAGCTATATTCTTATTTTTGGGGCAATGAGACTTAATAGCTTCATTGTCTTAGTTAAGTATAGAATTAAAAGTCATCTTAGATTATAATTTAAATTGGAAATAGCCATGCGGGTATTTTATTGAGTTGTTTAGGTTTTAAAAATGCATTTTTGACTTGTATGATCAAATGGAACCAGCGTAATTCTCTGCACTTGAATACATTGAGCAATTTACTTCTTATCTTGATCAAGCTAGTTTTGCTGGGATGATTCGGATGAACCCTCTAGAATTTGTTTTGTGCACTATCTATTGATCTGTATTATCAAAGACTACTGTATCTAAATAGTATACCATCAATGAATTTCTTGTAAAAATCATAAATATGAATCTAGGTTATGTTGCTCCATATTTTTGTTCCAGAATTTGATCATTTAGGAACTTCCTGTTGTTCCATTGACACCTATGCTTCTTTGTTTTTTCTGAACATTGCATTGCAGAGATTTTTTTCTGAACACACCTTATTATGTTCCTCTAGGGTGGAGAAAAGTCGGGTTATGAAACAGAGGCCTTTGCAATTTATGATGTCATGAGGTTTATTCCTTTGCTCATTCTTTTTAAATTATGATAGTTTTTCTATTTACTTTGTTTCTAATCTGCTGGCCACTTACCAAAACCATTGGATGCTACAAGCTGCCACTGTCCTATGTTGCTCAAGTGCTAAGCATTTACTTGAACGAACTAAAGTGCTTATATTTTGTGAAGTATAAATCCCATTGTTAGTTTTTTAAGGAATAATGTTTCTAGAATCAATAATGTTGAGAATACAAATAAATTCAAGAGCTAGTTGACTATTTAAGTATACTATAACTCTTTGACTACATATTTATTAAAAAAGATGGTGCACGAAGCTCTCACCATGTGGGGTCCTGAGGAAGGATCCATTTAACGTAGCCTTACCCTACTTTTTGTAAGAAGCTGTTTCCAGGATTCGAATCCGTGATCTTTAGGTCACAAGACAACAACTTTACCGTTGCACACTCCTCTTCTGACTACATATTTATTAGCGAATAAAATAGATAAAGATCACATTAATATATTAAACCATTACTTGGCATGAAAAATTCTGGGAGTTAGTTTACTAACGTATCCTTTAAGGAACCAAAAACTATCTAAACTTTAAAGCTAGTAAGTTTGATCCTCAGGTTCTTATTTTTGTCATGCTCATTCAATGGATGTTTTTATTCATGCTTTAGCAATTTTTACCATGGAAAGTTAGAGAAGGGTCAAGACGTCAAGTAGATACATTGAAAGAGAAAAAAAGAATTAGCAGTACAATCAAGTGAAACCAAATAAGAAAAGAGACATGTGAGATTAAGAAAAAGTAACAGCAAAGAAGGGAGATTAAAAGATGTGTTGCGAGAAAGAAAATTCAGTCTACTGCAAGACATGCCTAGTGTGTGTTGGGTGTGCTGTTTTCTAGGAGATCAGAATCTAGACGTTTTCGTTTGCTACGCTTTACAGCTAAAATTTCTTAATCTTTCAAAACTCAGATTGAAGGGGAGCCTTGGCGCAACGGTAAAGTTGTTGTCATGTGATCAAAAGGTCACGGGTTCGAATCCTGGAAACAACCTCTTGCAAAAAGCAGGTAAGGCTGCGTACAATGGATCCTTCCCCGGAACCCCGCATGGCGGGAGCTTCGTGCACCGGGCTGTCTTTTTTTTTTTTTTTTCAAAACTCAGATTCTCTTGGAAATGATATCTCAGTTTTTCTCCAAAAAAGATACCCTAAAAATGGAAACAAACAATGGAGGAACAAGATTGATCATGGATAAGAGAGAACTATAATTCATACTCTAAAAAAAGAAGTAAAATACAACTGGCATTGTTATGATACTTGTGCTATGGTTTCAATATGGTAGATAACTTAATTGTCACCATTAGAATGCCTGTATTTGCAATCAGAGGTAATATAGGTTGAGAAGATGAACCTCAAACAAGTAAAACATCTTGCTTTGGTCATTTATCAAAATTTAAAAGTTCGAAGCTATGCTGAATCTTCAAGCTTTTTTTTGAAAATCTATTATAAGTTCATATGACCAGACTTCAATTAGCGACAATTATTATTACAGAGGTGATTTGAATGATATTGATTTTCTGATGGTTAATTTGAAGGATTTAAAATTCAATATCAAGTCAATTTTGAACTGCTTTTTTGCTAATCGTTCGGTTTTATTTCATGACTGAAACCTTTTTTCTTATGACAGTTATTTTAGTGTTGTGTCTACAAGGTAAAATGTATCTTTCTACGGGATTGTCTTATTTTCTTTAATGCTTATGAACCACTTCACCTAGAATGTGAATCTTTGAAATGGCTGTTATTTAATATTTTTTCTCATTTCTTTTTAGAACAGAATGTATCACTTGTGATGTACATGAACATAAATATATGTGCAAATGCACTTCTTACTTTCAAAATACAGGTATATTAAAACTCCAATATTCACACTGTGCATTGGCAATGCTTGGGGAGAAGCTGCACTACTCTTGGCTGCTGGTGCTAAAGGAAACCGTGCTGCTTTACCATCATCAACAATAATGATAAGGCAGGTAGGGTTAGTAATCTCCACCTATCTCATGATAATTATAAGTTGAATTGTCGAATGCATTTCTCCTTATTCTGCCTGCAATTCACTGAAGCCAGTAGCATATCTTTATTTCTAGTTTGTTGAGTGCATATTCAGATGACTGAAACTGTGCTCATATCTACAGCCAATTGCAAGATTTCAAGGTCAAGCGTCAGATGTTGACATTGCAAGAAAAGAAATAAGCAATGTGAAGGCTGAATTGGTAAGTCATTATTCTCTAAACTGTTCAAATGTTATCTATTTTTGAGTTCAGCTAAGATTATATCCTGAGCACAAGCATGATTTGTTAAAAATTATTATTTCTTATTGTAAATATTAATTCGTTTAAGATCAGTCAAATCTATGTTTTCTCTCTATGTTCTTGACATCATGGCACACCTTGAATGTTATTGAGCTGGTAAGAGACAACCTTCTATGTGTGGTTGTTCTCCCTGCACACGATACATTGAACATTTTTTAAAACTACAGTGGAAAAGATTATCGATGATAGAAAAAGTAGCTGATTGCAGAAAATATCATTCAAGAGTTTTAAATTTACCTTACAAGTTTTTGGTAGAGATATCCTATTTAACTCGTGCCTACATTCCTGTTCAAGCCTGGACCAATCCACTATGTGAACCTGGCATTGACAAAAACAGTTGATTCTTTCTGTTTGAATGAGACTCAATGTACTGCTAAGCTCAGGCCTAGTCAACGAGCTGATGTTATTTTCTTGGTTTCTGATCCTTTTTGAATGATATTGGACAGTGGAGGGTGTAGATCTGGTTAACGAACCTGGTGTAGACCAACAAGGAGGAAATTATAGGTTTCCACTGTAATATTTCCATCAAGCAGGGTGTGTGATCTGCTTGAATCTTGCTGCCCTGAGAGATAGCAATGAGAATGTATGACCTGACATTGGTGGTAGCACTCACTCTACTTTTTTCCTTATTCTCCTCTTACTAGATATGTCTACATCCTTTTTTATGTTCTCCAACTTATTTCTCTTAAAAAAAAGGTAGATCCGTTATCTTAACGGTCCCTCTAATACCGGCTCTATGGATATGGAAGGAGGTAAATGCAGGTACACAGGCGTTAGACGTACGATTAGTTGTCTTGGCTGCTGTTGTATGCATGCATGATGATTAACATTCAAAATGCTGAAGATTGCTACCACAAAAACGCTGATCATTCAGCAGTTTTCTACACTGTTTTTTTTTACTAGGTCTATGTCTAGCCACCCATTTGATCTTTGATTTCTTTTTTTCCTTGTTCTTTGATTCCTTTTTTATGTTCTCCAACTTAATTCTCTTCTGTTAGTCACAAAAGTATGTTTTCATTTTCTGACATTTGAACGTGGATTAGATGAGAAATAAGTAAGAACGTTATACTAAACCCATTTCACATATTACAGACTTCAAAACTGACCTTGGACTTGTTCAGGTTGCTCTATACTCGAGACATATTGGAAAATCCCAGGATCAGATCGAGGAAGATATCAGACGTCCTAAATATTTCAGTCCTAGTGAAGCAGTCGAATATGGGATCATTGATAAGGTAAATATTCCGCAAAAGTTGCATCTTTCTTTTTTCATTTTTTAAAACTCAATGCAGAAACTATCCAAAACTTTTGTTTATCATCAGGTATTGTACAACGAAAAAGGTCCGGAAGATCGAAGTGTTATCTCTGATCTTAAAAGAGGACAACTCGCCGAGACTGTTTAATGCTAATGGCTTATAACAAAAATGTCAGATTACATTTTGTGATTATTGTAGAAATGCAAGCTGCATCCTTATTTATTTATTTGTTTATTTAAAAAAAAAATTAATACTTTATGCATGGCTTGCTGTAACTTAAATTAAGCGAAGTTTATTATCATTGCTATTGTGAAAATGTCTATGAGAAATGTCATGCTGCAAGAGTAATCGTTTGCTATTGTTGTTTACCATTATTCTTACCTGAGCTGCGGACTCTGCTGCAGCGCCGCCCTTGGACTGGTGTTTGATGCGGGAGGTGCCTACAACTCGGAGGAAATGTTGTCCCAAAATGGAAGCCTACGCGGATCCAAGGTTTTTTCTCTTTATTAAAGTTGGAATGCCTAGAATTTTGTTGTATTTATTTCAATTGATTAATGACCAGTTCACTTAAGAACGGCCGACCTCAAATAATATACTTAGCAAGTTATTCATGGTGGTAAAAGATGAATATGTTCATCTTCAATATTTTCATCAATCTGGTTCAGGGTCAATATGGAGGAGGTAAATTATGAGCGGTTATTAGTCTTTGGAATAGTGACTAACACATAAGGAAGATATTTATTTCGATTTTGTCGAGATTCAAATCCTAGATATCATGTGTTAGTCACTAGACTGTCCCGAGAGGACACAAGTAGAGATGTTCATGATGACAAAAAGTGAATACGCTCGTCTTCAGCGTCCTCATCAATCCATTCCAGGATCAACACGGAGGAGATAAATTACGGACTGTTATTAGCCTTTGGAATAGTGACTAACATATAAGGGAAGTATTTATTTTGATTTTATCGAAATTCAAATCTCAAATTTTATAATAATAATATCTCATGCGCTAGTCATTAAATCATTCCAAAGGAATCATAAGTAGAGATGTTCATTGGCAAAAAAGGTGGAACTGTCACCCTAGCGGCCCCTGGCCCCGGCCCCACAAGATTTCAGAGGGAGTAAATTACGGTTAATGCTGGGCAGGATAGGTGACTGGGGGTCGAAGGAATTTTTGGTGCAGCAGACCAGGATTTTATCCCCGAGTGTAACTGGCGATTTTCGATCCCATGACTTTAGTGGCAAGCTACAGGCACCTAACCAGATGATCCAGCCCGTGGGAGCTAAGTAGAGATGTTCATTGCAGCAAAAGGCGAAACCCTCGCCCCCAGGGCCCCCATCGACCCGACCCACG
Organism: Zingiber officinale; assembly: GCF_018446385.1. Taxonomy (NCBI): domain Eukaryota; kingdom Viridiplantae; phylum Streptophyta; class Magnoliopsida; order Zingiberales; family Zingiberaceae; genus Zingiber; species Zingiber officinale. Next base: position 98,410,442 of record NC_055996.1, read on the forward strand.
GCCATTGTGAGGGAGGTAAATCGTAGCACCCGAGCTAACATGGGACGGACCGGGTGGGATACAGGGATAGGGGATTTATTTCCCCGCTATCACTGAGTTTTAATCCGGTGACTTCATTACAGCAATTCTCGTCTCATGTCATCTCAGATGATCCACGGGGTCTAAGTAGAGATGTTAATGATATGAGATGAGGTTGACTTTTGAGTGTTGGCGAGAACAACCTATACTTTTAGAATTAATAATAATTTATCTCCTCAGATAAGTATGTGGCGCTGTAGGGATGATGACTTTTATCTTTTTATTACACTAAAATTAATAACAATTGACTAAAGGGTGCATTAGTTACGGAATTCACAATAGGGTACTTAACTTTTAAAATTTTCAAATGATATATTTATTTCTCATTTTATCCCTTCTGTCAACTATTATGATGTTGTATAAATTTCTACAAATTATTGTGATGTTGTATAAATTCAATGTAATATTACAGTGATTAGCAGAAGGGGGTAAAATGGGAAATAATGTGTCCTTTGATAAATTTGAAAGTTGTGTGATTTTAAAGAATTTCACAACTCTAAGTGGGTTCTTTGATATAATTAAGCAGTTTTTTTGGGGCGGTGCGATGATTAAGATATGAGGTATTGTTATATGAGGTCTTGGGGTCAAAACTCGGCGTGACGGAGCATAACCTCCCCCATGTTTTGGTCATTTGTACTAATGGCTAGTAGCCACCTGTGATTTACCTCCTCCCTGTTAACCTAGGGACGAGTTGACGAGGACGCTGGATGAAGTTGGAGAAAAATATCCTTCCACGTAGTGACCTACTTAGTTTTCTAATTTACCCTTGTATAAATGATTACGGGACCAGTCATGTGGGATGTCTGGGTCAATATAAATATATATATATATATTTTTTTTTTTTTTTTTTTTTTTTTTGGGGGCAAAAATAGCAAATGTCGCTCGATTGTAGTCCCAAACAAATCACCTAAACTTTTTTGTCCATTCTTAGACTTTGGAGTATTAAATTTCTTTTCTTCTGTTCTTTAAACAACTATCTTCATTAAATTCACAGCGACGATACCACCAAAAAAAAGAACATGCTTAACAATTCAACAAAACTGAACCATAAGGCTCAAGGTATTTCAATGAATTAATCAATTTTATGGAAGTGTATGAACAAAATCAGTGAATGGAAGTATACAATTTCAAAAGTGTCGTCCTACAAGATGAGAGAAGTAACATATATGAAGTAGCTGATAGGGTAAATGTTGTTCCTCTCAATAGCAAATATTTTAGAAAAGGAAGAGCAAATCCATTTGATGGCTGCAGCGAAAGAGGCATTCATTTGGTAAGGCTTGAAGTCTGATATGGTCGCCATGTGAAAAGAGCAAAATCTGTACTGAGATACAAAAAGGCACTTGTTCACAAGCTGAATTTGAAGCTTCCCCATTTACGGACGATCCGGTCCTTTAAGCATCTTGAGTCTCTGCATTTGCATTTGATATCAGATAAGGAAAATATATATATTACAACTCAGTTGTAGATAAATGACCACATTATATTGTAATCTCTAGTTTATAGATATTATTAGCCCATCAATATTTTTGTAAAATCACAGTACTGAAAAATTCCTATTCGAAGTGGAACTCCAGCAATGCAATTGTGTCAATTCAATTAGTTTAAGCATATAAAAAGCTAAACAGCTGAAGATTTGGTTAAAGCAACGATGAGTAGGAGTATGATAATTTGTGCAAGAGAATATATTTGAAATGCTAAACATCCAATACTACATCTTGAGCTCTTATAACTAAGATAGATCTTCAGAAGTTATTGCTTAAACAAAAAAATATAAGCATTGAAATCTTACTGTGATGAACATGGGAGGATCGTCGAGACTAGTACATCCAAGAATGATTTCTCTTCTCAACTTTGTTGTAAGTTTGTGAACTGCACGTAACTGGTCATGGGCGGAAAAAAAAAAAAGCTAAGGTGATTACAAAAAGAACAAAAGTTCAGAAGCCACAACTTTACCTCAGATCGAGTTGCTCCACCGATCATGAATATAAAGATACGCTGGCCCATGTTCTTGAAATCAACAGATGCATTCCGAAGTACAGAATCACTACAAATTACAAAAGTATTATGAAAAGAAACTAAAAGAAGAAACAGTATTTTAATTCTTGGAACATCGTTGAGAGTTGATGCTGAGGAAATAACAATTACGTGACATACCTTGAATAGCCATCATCAGAGCACCGACCTTTTGCCCATGTGGCAGTCCTTCTGGATCTCCTGGATTGGACAGGTTGTGTACCATTTGATGCTGTGGCTTGAGTAGCAGCAACTGGTTCATTTATATATGGAAAGTCATCCTTGGATAGCTCACCTTTGTTTAGTTTCTCGATCAGCTCCTGAAAGAAAGAAAGAAAGAGTCATAGTAAAAATCCTATAAAGATTCCAATTTTTTTTTAAAAAAAAACACCTTGAGAGTTGGGATATAGAATAGCTCTCTAAAGGTTTTAAAGTAATACAATTTCCATCCCAAAGAAGGAACTCATGAAGTTATTCTTTACTTTTGAATTATCAGTTTGCAGTCATATTGATCTGTGAAAAACCAAGTTTTATAGAAGCATGTAAGTTCCCTAGTGTCTTTTACCATAGTTTAAAATCTTGTTATTGTATCCATCTAACCAACAATGAATTGCTAACAACAATATTTCCCAATACCAACTGTTGTTTGATATCCTATTGTTTTTGTTTTTGCTGACATGGGGTAATATATCTCAGTATCTTCTCCATGCGCCATACCTACCTTGGCCAGCGGTTGGAGACAACTTTTTGTAGTTGTGCTTACTAGCCATGATCATATCAAGATAAGCACAAAAGAGAAAACTCACAAATTAGTAGACCATAGAAAACAGACATTGAAACTTAGAGGTTTGCCAAGATTTACCTACACGGTAGACCCACAAAGAAACATGAAAACTCAGTACAATGAAGATTTCCCAAAAGTGAATAATAAACTTGATCAAGAGTGTTACTCTGGACATCCATTGTGTTCATCAAACAACCTAAATCAGTCACAAGAGCTTCATAGGTGGAGATGCAGATTGCTACATATCACCTCCTAAAAGAAATCATGTTACCTGTACAACTTTATGAACAAATGACCATAGTAAAAGTGAATCGAGTAACATATTGCCTAGTTAGTAGTCTATCCAACAGATTTGACATGGGAATCAAGCCACCAAATGACTGCTAAGACCACCTGAAATAATTTCCATTTTTATGATCGAGCAGGTCAAAGGTGATCAACCAAGGAGTCCGTCACAGATGTGGATGAAAGGTGATCAAAGAGCTAGTATACAAAAGAGGCAAAAAAGGATCTTAAGAAAAAAAAACTCTTGATTGCAGTTTTTTATGTTCATACATAGACTTCATTTCAATTTCTTAGTACAATAACAAAAACTTAATCATCTTATTAATCTGGATGCATTGCATATCTTATGAGAGAGCTGCACAAATGAGATATCAAGATAAGATAAAAAAAAATGGTTCTATCTGTGGATTCTATGAATACCTCCACCACTGGATAAAAACGTGACAATGCCCAGGTTTCCTCTTCACCACTCTTTTCCTTTCTTGCAGCTTGTTTCTTCTGCATTACAAAAGGCAGCAATTTTAACATCAGCTACAAGAGCAAAAAACACCTCATATTTTAAATCCATAAGAATGGTTAACTTTTATTTAATTTTCCGAGAAGAAGTTTCATAGAAGATAAAATTGCAGGATATATTTTTGTCGCCAAGAAATGTAATTACCTTCTGAACATCAAATTTAAGAGAGAAGTTTCCATCAGATTTCTTTTTGGGATCTATTTTTCCGAAGTACATCAAGTTATTTACAGCTTTCATATCCTCTGGTGATAATTTTGCCAGCTGAAAATGGTAAGGCAGACAACAAAAGAATTTCAAATTCAAAGCGCCCTAACATTACAAGGATTATAGATAAAGGCTGATGAGGCTGCATTAGTATATTTTCACCAGTACATGTTATTCCAGTAAATCTGGATGGAAGAAAGATCCATAACAGTTGAATACCACTAGACGATCATGCTATTGCTATTTATCAAATTTATGAAACTTGGAGCACAAAAATATCAAATTGAAACCATCAACTAGTATTTTATTGATTAAGTTGGATGAAAGGAAATCAATTGGAGCAAACACCCATGCAGGAAATCAAGAATGTATATAAGTAGTTATTCTCAGGTTAAGGGAAAAACAAGTAAAAAAATTCATGTGGAGCCTTAAGTTTGGGACATGCATAAAACAAATTATTATACTTGACTTGGTACCCATGCATCGGTAAGTTGTGGATGATCAGTTATGCCCAATAGTCTCACATAACATGGACCTGAGCAGACTTTCATCCAGAGCAAGAGGTCTTTAAGTAATGTTTTTTATGTACCAATTTAAATGATACATAAAAGTACAACCACAAATAGGTAGTCAAGTTCAGAATAAACAATAAAATTCGTGGTGTAGCAAAATGGCATAAAAACCAAGAAGATCAAGCAAATTAGTGGAGCAGGTTTGATCTGGTCAATTTAGGCTTAAAGGAAAAATTGTGTATTAGGAGACTAAGAAGTGATTTTTTTATTCGGCAAACAAAGACCTACATATTTCACATAAATGTACATATTAGGGTGTGCATAAAGTTCTTAATACAATTGGCAAGCCTTTAGCCTTCCTTTCCCCTAAAAAAAGAAAAGACATAAACACCAAGCAGTGGTTTACATTTGTTTCTATAAAGTTTAATACTCTACCAACCTGCATCAACTTGATCCCATTGTCCCCTTCAAACTTCTCAGGGTAAGTGGCTGCATAAATCATCAATAATCTTAATTTACTTTCAGGACTGGCATCCTGCAAAAGATTAATAGAGCATTGAAGTATACAAGTCTGTTTCACCATACGAGTAATAGATAAGTTTTCACTTTCTAATTTCCCATAAGTACACCAAACCTGCTTTGTCCTCAGTAGAGTAATCACTTCCTTTGCCCCTGCATCTCCAAAGACAAGATCTTGTTCTAACTGTCCTATGTCTCTAAGATGCATTTCTCGAATCAACCTATTGATTTTTCCTGCAATCTGAGCAGATTTAGCTAATTAGATAGAGCAAGGTTCAATTTTTCATGCATGACTGGAATAAATCTCGGCACAATTATCTACAAATGACTAATTAAGTGGAAAACTTCCTCATGTAAGAGAAAGAGGCTACTATAGAAGCTATGTGCAGATAAAGTCCTGTCCCCAAACTTTTGCTCACCTTGGTTATTCTTTTATGGCTGTGGTAACTATTTTAGATATAAATTTGCAATACCCCAAAACATCTCATCTAAGAAATAGTACTAGCTAATCAATAATATCCTGCAAGGCAATGAAAAGCCTTTCTCCGCAACATCTATATTTTTATTGTCATAGATTATGTCAACCTTTCTCAAATCCAAGAAACATGTAGAACTGTTCAATTCTCTACGGCTTTTGGAGGATCATCCCAGATGACAACTAATTGAAGAAACTTAGTCACTCATTAGAGACATTTTACTTATTTGTATTGTGTGGGTTTTCATTGCTGAGGCTCTAGAAAGCATCTAGTGTATACAACAACATTATCATTGAGCTTTCGCCCATATAAAATCTTTAGGTTTATATGGCTAAGCCTATATATAGTTCACTACTCATTGAATACAGTTCTGTTCAGCTTGATAGGGTTTCTTCCTGGTTCTTCCTCTCCCCTACTTCAATATGACCATCTCATCTGTCAAGCTCAATTGCTGTTCACTCCCAATTGCAATATCTTAGATGAAGATTTCTAAATGAGGATACGAAATGTTTCCTTTAACCTGTCAAAACAATCTTCATCATCTCTCATCAAATAATTCTTACATTAACTTCAATCTTACTGTCTTAGCCATAATTTCTTGGAAACACTTGAAAAACAACTAAATCTCAAAATCCCTTATCTCCACAAAACTAGTCCTTTTATTTTATCGTGTTTTAATAACACAACATCTAGACCACAATAATTAACTAGACCGCCAGAAAGGAATTTTAATAAACGATAAACTCGAATGAGTGTAACAAATGTGTTAATCAAATATCAATATGAAAAAAAATGTTTACCTCAACATGAAGAGAAAGCTTTTCAACTTGCTCGTTGTATTGTGGTAAAGCTTGGACTATTTTTTGCAGATCTTTAGTTGAAATCTCACCGCCATCTCTGTGAAATATTTAAAAAGGTTCATTATAATATAATGAAAAGCAAATATAAATCCCTGTATAAACTTAATATTAGACTTGTAGTCATCCAAACATTTGACAGCTAAAGATTGAAAATGAAATTAAATCTAATTAACGAATATGAAGTTATGAACTACAATGTTGAAATGTTCAATTGTACAAGCAGTATAGAAAAAAAACACTAAACTGCAGCACAAACATTTATTACCAAAGCAGTATGTTTTAATGCTTTAAGGGACGTGGATTTTATAAATTGCCTTGGCCTTCATCATGAAAAAAGCCAAGAGGATAATAAACAAAGCTTAAAGAAGACAAAGGCGAGGACCAACATAAAATAATAGTATTCTTTTTTTATACTAATGTTCATTACTATATTATTACTATGTTGTACAAATACTAATGCGAAGGTGAGATTTTAATTTTGAAATGCAGTTAAGGGAATGGATTAAAATCTCATGTTGTGCCAACTGAAATGGCCGAAATTCTTTGTTCCCCTCTCACATCAAGACATGGCATGCTAACAAAATAGATGAGAAGAATGTGAGCTTAAAGCGGTGGAAAAAATGAGAAGAACTGAAAAAACCCATTTTAGATAGAGCAGATGCCCTATCAACATACATGATTGATTCAACTATTGAAATAGCAACCATCACCAGAGTGAAATCTATAAATCTATATAGTTGTGATGGAATCTAACTATAATTTTCCCATAAGTTCCATATGCCCAAACGGTGTATCTAACTCCTTACAGTGTTTCTAATAAAGTTCTATTCTCATCTACACTGTGCATGCTATTCCAGAATGTTATAGCTCTAAGTGATTGACATGAATGAAATACATGATAGAAATCCCATCTCTTCATGCATTTACCTGGAAGTTTGGTGTTGTGCAGCCTTATTCTTTGACTTAAATGTAGACATCTTCTCATGCAACCTTTCACTAGCCTGTCACTCCAATTTGTTACCAAGCAGAAAAACAACTGATGCTTGCTATAATATATGCTCACACTTACATCAGCTATATGTGCATAGCGCAGTTCAAGCCATATGGGGTCATTATCTTCCAAAAGGGCTTCTTTCTTTTCAGCTGTTGCACCAGGCTTTGCTGGTGCCTGTTGATAATCAAATAAAAAGTAAATACAAGAAATATTTACAAATAAAAAGGAAGCATAAGTTTGTTCGAAAGTATTTCCTCTGTTAACATTTATTTACCTCATATATATATTTGTTTCCATCCATCTCGAGCAAATCATGACACATTGCATCATATGTCCATTCATGTATATAAGGTGCAATCTTCACCAAAACGCAAATGTAAAAAGCATCTCATGTCAAAAATCAAGAGCACTGATAAACAAGCATCTTAGCATTCTAATTTCAACAAGCACATAGCCTTGTACCTGGTCTATTGTCCGATCCACAATGAGTAACTCACATGTCTCCTTTTGGGGGAAATCAGGGACTGAAGATTTATACTTTGACAGGATATCCCAAACAGCTGTAGCAAGCTTTGAGGGTACTAAGTCACGCATATTCTTTGTGTCAGACCCATCCATGGACTTAGAAACTTGGTACCGCACATAAGGAAGTTCCTAGAAACATATGGGCATAATCAAAAACAATAAATATAATTGTGTTATAAATGGACAATTAACAAGGAACTAAAAATCTGGTCTGTTTAAGTCAACATGACTGACAACACACAATTCACCTTTGCCATCTTAATACTACCATGTATTGCCCATACAAGGTGAGACATGCAATGAAGAGCAAGGAGAAAAGGAGAGCAAGGGAAGCATGATCTTGATAGTGAGTCCGTCGTCATCTTCATACGCCTCTTCTCAGACAATAATAATAGAAGGATTCCTGTCGTTGATCACCTTCTCTATATATCTCTCATAGGCACAAGCAAGGAAGAGAAGTTGTTAACAATGGTTATCCATGCACCCAATTCTCCCCTTTATATAAATACCTATAATTTTATCTAATCTAACTCAACGAACCCCTCTTTTACCTTTCGATAAGACTACACTACTTTGAAAAACTACGTATCATTCAATTACAAATTGAACACAATTTGCTATTCAAGTTGTTAGGTGTTACAAGAGATCATTGAAGCTGCATTTCATTTGATACAAAATGAAAAGAATGTACAGTTTAAAAAATATTTAAACAAAGGCTCCAAATTGATTCAATTGTCTTTTACCTCAAGTAAGATTTGATTTGATCCTTAAATATATTTTTTTTTTCAAAGTTATATAGTTTTATTTAAAAAATGATCCTTTTCAAAACGTGATCCTTTTCAAAAATACAAAATGTGTTCCAACCTCTAAGAACTGATCCACATCATTTTGTAGGGTGGACGTGGGGTTTGGCTAAACAAATTTTAAACATTTCAAATTGATAAAATTATGAAGGGAAGTTCCATTCTCTTTCACCCTTTACTTTAATCTTTTATTTCTTTTCTTGTGCTAGTGAATTTCCAAACAAATTCTAAGGAGTTTTAAGTTTGCTAAGATGAGTTTAGCCAGGTTAATGGATGTAAAAGGGTTTATTACTTAGATTACTATTTGAGGATTAGGTTTAGAGAAATTGCATTCTAATGTACTTATGTGCATTAATTGGTAAAAGTTTAATATCTTTTATTATCGATTGGAGAAGTAGTGAAGGTCACCAAATTAAATGTCATATCAATCAGTGCAATCCATGTGAAGCATTTAGGAACTATTTGTTCCCCAAAACAAACGATGAACTGAGAATGGTGCAACTTCGAACCAGATTAACTGGCAGTGCATTTACTTGAACTTTTCATATACCAATCCAGTACCAAAGCAGTGTATTCTTATTCAGCTCGAAAAAAGCTGAATACTGCAATTAAACAGATACCCAGATTCATGTTTGTGAAGATGGCACCCTGGTGGAGTTTTCTCATTTCACAGTGTTTACTGACTAGTAAACGGCAAATATATCAAAAATAGGTATCATATATGGGTTTCAATTTCTACATTCAAATATATGTTAAAGTAGCCAAAATTAAAGAATCTAATTGCAACTGTTTTTTTAGGATGTTCTCTAGCAAGACTTGAATATGAAGAGCACACTTGTTATCTCTGCACTCTTGCTTCTTAAAGGTGGTGCTAATCAACAATGTGTACTCCCCTTTAGTTTGAATGTCAATTCTAGAGCAATGAAACTGCCAAAGGAGTTTAGCTTACATTACTCAGTTGTTCAGGACTGATTTGTTTGCATTTGATTGGGATGAAGACAAATAACTCTTTTCTTAAAGAAAGCATTCTAATCCTATAGCTCTGTGTTCGGAAGCTAGCAACATCATGCTCCAATATTTTCTCCCGACTTCTGGAGAGTGTATTCAGATAGAAGAGTGCATTATGATGAGCCTAAGGAAAAAAGATCTAGTCACTTCTTTTTGTAAGCCTTTTCATGTGTGATTAAATGAGGCATTACCACTTTTCTTTTCAACTTTCCTGACTGAATTTTTCAGGTTCTTCCTTTTGGTTGGTTATCTTTCCTTCTTGGAGAAATTGAGATAAGATGAGTGCAGTCATGAGATATATATCTTAAACAAGCTGTGAGAAATGAGATTTGGTAGAGGATAAACATCTTTAAGAATTCATGTGTACCTTCAAAGAAGCAATTGCTGTGGCAACTCGTGTAGCCATCGTAGTCAAGCACTCATTGAACTTACGAGAATTTTGAGCTGTTTCTCCAAATAATTCTTCAAAAGCCATCTCATGGTCAGTGGTGAACGCCTAAACATTGTAGTTTAATTAGGTAAGGAAATTGGGGCTGTTTGCTTGAAGGGAAAGGAGAGGGGAAAAATAGGGATAGTAGAAAATCATCTGTAGTTATCATTCTCCCATTGTTCTCCAAATAAAAGTTCCATAAAAGGCACCAATGTACAATTGGTTCACTTTGAACTTGATACAAGTATTACACAAGATTACTAGCAAAACATTCCCTCCAATACAATAAATGGAACTACATGAAAATGGTAAAGTTTACCTGATTATCAATAGCAAAATACTCCAAGTTCATCTAAAAAAGTTTCAAAAAGGGTGAATAAGGTTAAATGAGTATTCACATTGATTATTAACATATTATATATGCATATTGAAAGATAAAATAGTTCACCTCGCTAAGAGCACCTATACGGGGTAAAAGACTCGTGTCATTCTTAATGTAAGCAATCAATTCCTTGGGTATAGGTGAACTAAAGAAAACATACGCCCTGAAATAATAAATATTATTAAAGAAGAGTAACAGAGAATTAGTGTTTACTTATAATGGTGTCAAAATTTGTAGTAGATAAAGAGTGAATGCATCTATCATCCTTGGAGTTTGAGGGTATCCAATATATCCCCTTCAATTCTAGTACTACAACAACAACCAAGCTTTATCCCACTAGGTGGGGTCGGCTGTATGGATCTTTCTACGCCATTGAGTTCTATCCCCTACTATATCATAAGTTTATTACTTAATTTAAGGATATGATATAAATTAATAAAATCAAATAAATCAGAAAATTAAAATGTCTATACATCTATTAACTCACCGTGCATAACAAATATATTGATTCAAATTCATCACATGAGTTTGGGATTATAGAAAATGACTAAGTTGGCTATTTTGGAATTGCAAAGGATACATAGGAGCCTTAAACTCCAAGGAGGTATAATGTAGTTCACCAAAAAAAATAAATGGAAGATATTGAAGCATACTTTCTGTACAAAGGACATCTTCCAGACATGTCAGATAGTAGCATGATGACACTGCAAGATGCAACCATGTGTGTTAAGAAGCATATATGTAACATCTACAAGAACCTAGTAGAAATTTTAGGGGGGAAATAAAATAATAATAAAAAAAACTAGAGTGGTATTTATCCTTTCAATTTTATACTACGATAGAATTTCAAGCATCTTTTACCATAAATATGAGACTGATATAATTACTTCATTCAAATTCAAGAGCATATTCAGTATCTGTTTGTTCTCGAATGTATTCTTTATAGTGAACTTCACTACAGTCTACATCTCCCAGCTAATCTGACTCCACCTCTTCCATAAAGCAATTCTGACTTCTACCATGAAAGTAAAAAATTTAACTTGGATTGATAGAGGCTCAATTACACTTAGTTTTCTTATTTCTCAGATTAATTAGTTCATTTTTGAGGTATGAAAGCATATTTGAGGACCACCAATATTCCTCTATCTAAAGGCATTAAGACAATAAATCATTTGAGAACTAGGGAGAAAAACAATGAAAATCAATCATTTGAATACTAGGAAATCAATCATTAGGTTTAATCTTTACTGAAAAAGAAGGCTATGATTAGGGGAAAACCCGCAAGCTCTAATTAAGAATTAAAGTTGGACTAGTGTGACACAATAGAAGTTAGGGTTTTCTAAGGTAATATTTCTCAGTAGTCCTTATTTAGCTTATTGGTTGTATAGTGTACTGTAAATAGAACAATTAACATAACTTTCATCATGGAGATTCCCAAGCAAGATTTATTATTTAGTAGACTGTTTAATACACTCCACTCCTATATTTCCTATTGTTCATCATTATAGAATTTTAGACTACTATATATCAAGAAAGTGCACAATCTCGAACCAGCTGTAACACACAGAAAGTATAAGAGGACAAAAAATTAAAAGTTAAGGATAAACATTGAGCAAATAATGATATATGAAACAACAAATTTGAAAAGTAGCAGGTTTTAATAATGTAACTAAGTAGAATAATTAGAAAAAATAACTCCAAAAACCTTTACTTTTCTTTTAGTGGTTGGATGAAATATATAGCATCCATTGAAGGTAAAGGCTCCCTTCTTTTGAAAATGTCCTCTACCACTGCAAAATAGAATGTGAAACTTATTTAACCGCGACAAATATTATTGATTGTAAGAATTTCAAAAATTTGCATGTAAAGTTTTTGTACAAAAATTCCTTGCAAAAAAGTGTATATAGTGGATTGCAAGAATTTTCAAAATCATAAAAGGACTAGTCACTAACTTCTATGCGATGATATCATACACAAACTTAGATAGCATTCAATGGAGAGATAAAATCCATATACCTATCCCCTAAAAGTTAGCAAGGCTTGTACATTGATAATTATACACCAACTCGCATGAGAGTACCAAGTTGGTCGGTCCTTCAAATTTACTTGAAAAAGGCTGATGGAAATTGGAAGATCGTGAGGGATGATCGTTTGACACTTTATTGTCAAAACTTAAAATTTTTTGTTGTCTTCATGTTCGACATTTTATCATATTTTTCTTTCCACTTCCCCTCTTTGCTTCTCATTTCTCCTCCGTTACCAATTGAGCGTGGTGTTTCCTACTCATCTTTTGTCCCTCTATCCTTGTCTTTTTCTTTTTTTCTTTTTATATCAAGTATCCAAATCTTACAACCCGACTAATCCTGGAGTAGATGGTCCGGACCCACATTCCAGCCACCAAGTAAATCCAGGAAGTATGGTGGCTCCTGATGTGGCGCCCCAACTTCACTATTAGTTCAATCGTCGTAGGTGTGCCCTACTTGTCTTGCTCCCACACTTTCTAGTTTATTGTGTGCACCAATGGGGCAATAATATGTGGCACAAACTACCAGTCATGGAGACAACATGGTATAGTAATGTTAGTGTGCATTGTAAATGGAGTTTTTTTCCCACAAACTACATGTTGTTTTTAATGTGAGAAGAACTTGAATACAAAACCAAGTTTGTATTCCTGCAAAAAATCTTCACTTATCCCTCTTTCCAAAAAAGTGAATCGAAAGATCTAGATAAGGTACAAGTACAGAAGATCATGGCAAGTTTATTACTCTATTTTTGCTACATTAGATATTAACAAGATATAGGAGGATCTCCTATGGCAAGTTTAGACCAATCTAGAAGGAGATTCTTCATTATTCCAAAATAATTAGGATACAGACATTTTGCTAACAATGAGAATCTACCTTAATATTTCCAAATTTCAAATACTAATCCATTTAAAGCATAACAGCATAATAGGAAAATTATTAAATTTCTGTGTAGACCAATATTCAAAGAAATTGAAAAGGTCTCATCATCAAACTACAAAACATAAGTAAATGTCAGTTTATTAGGAACAATTACAAGTTGAAAAAAATAGTATTGTCTTTCTTTTGAAACTTGTGCGCAACTTCAACAAGTTCAATTTTGAAATATTTGATCTAAGATTTCATATGGAAAGTCAGATGACGTTGACAAGCATCATAAGTTAACAAAAGGTGTAACAACTTGGTTAATGGAACAAAGATTTGAAACCTTGCCCCCAAACACCCATCATCCTTCAATGGAAATATTTTATTTCATATTCAAGATTTTATTTTTTTTGGTGGCTTAGCAATTTCCATTGCCACTAGATGTGTCACTTGATTTTGAAAAGGCCAATCTCTTGATGGGTGCTCATCATGACCACCTCTCTCAAGATACACTAGTTTCTAATATGACGATTAACAATAGCTATTGGACTTCTCCCTTTTACATTTCAATTCTCTAAGATGGCTTCTCAGGAAATTATTATGCCTAAAAATTCTAATGCCATTAACTCTAACTCTGATGATGAGAGACGAAAGGCATGTTAAATTTCTACTATAATAATCATTGCACTATCATTGATAAAGGAAAGAAGAGTAGGTCCCACCAGATTATTTGAATTTTCAATCACTCTAACAATTAAGGTCTTATGTTGGATTTTTCTATAGGAACACAAAAATTAGTTTGAAGAGACCATATTTCCTTTCATGATATCTATTGTTGCATATGCCATCCAATGCCTCAATCTGAATATCTTATCCAGCAATTATGAATTTACAAACCCGGATGGCTATTTTTGCAGCATCACTACAACTTGAGCCATGAAGAATCTATATGGAAAGTTTATGGCAAAATGATTGACTGGATAACCATAATTCCTCCATACTTAACACTCTATTGGATGGTTGAATTGGTTCAATATGGAGAGAACGCAACAACAGGATTGTTAACCCCTCGTCCAACTATTCCTACCAATCTTTGAAGTAAATTTGTAAAGAACAAAAAAAACTATCAGTAGTTTAAAAAAAAAAAATCTAATGGAGACAATCATATTATTACTAAAACAAAAGGGCAAGTAAGATAAGATTTTCAAGCTTTAAAAAGTGACTAAACCTACATGAGATTTCTTGGTTTGTAATGTCTGCCATCTTACAAGAAAAAGACATCACTTTGAGAGTGAATTTGTCCATGATAAGTATCTGCAATATAAATCCAATTCCAGTTGTAAGTGCTTCGTACTGTGATGAATTTCTTGCAACATGATTAAATGAAAAAAGGATGGAAACTTCTTCCATAAATTCGATAAATGATAACAAAGAAAAATGTTAATAAATGTCAATTAAGAAGAATTCATAAAGGAGTAAAATACAGGTTCATAGTTTGTTTGTGCCCATTCATAGAGGAGTAAATAGAAGGGAAGCAAGCTGGACGTATAGTCAAACTCACTTCCTGTGCTTTTCTTGTCATCGTACGCTTTTTATATTTTCTGCCAAAATGGATAAATAAGAACTAACCTTCCATGGGGTAGTCGAGCTCTTTGTTTCCGACGATCTAAGCATTTCATTTAAAATTCCTGAAAATAATCCAAAGGCCAAAATAGATTTTGTGAATTAGTTAGCAATTTCCCGATAAGGAAGCGAGCAAAAGCACTCACTTTCACGACTAATTTGACGGAAAAACTTATGATCCGCGTTGGCGTGAGCGAAGTCCCATTCCGACATCGACATGGTTCGTACTTCGTGGTCTTGTTCCTGCCCTTAGTTTTATTTTTTACTATTGGAAGTCACGAGGAAGAAGAAGTGAAAGGATAAAAAGAATATGATTGTGGCTAATGGAGAGATGGCTCAGCGGAATTGTCGAGCGTGTGTGGTTACCATACTCATTTGCCCATCGTCTCCTATATATTCGGATCCCATTTGTTACTGCCCTTTCTCTCGTCAGAAAATACTAAATATAAATAAAATAGCTCTAATTTTGGTCAAGAATTTTTTTAATAGAAATTTATTACTAAAAGGGACCGTACTCGATCAATTTTTTTAAAAAAAAATAGTTAAAACTAGTATATAAATCTAAATAAGATGATATTGTCCATTTTACTTTTTTATTACCATTTTAAACTCAGCAAGCATTTAAAATTATAAAAAATAAATAAATAGTGAAGAGGGCAGCGAAACGCGGTGGAAAGGGTGAAGGAAGAAGAAGCCCAGCAGCAGCAGCAGCGATGGGGAAGGAGCCGACGGATGAGCAGGTGGCGTCGATGAAGGAGGCCTTCAACCTGTTCGACACCGACGGCGACGGCCGGATCGCCGCGTCGGAGCTTGGCATCCTGATGCGCTCCCTTGGCGGCAACCCGACCCAGGCCCAGCTCAAGGAGATCGCCGCCACCGAGGGCCTTACCGACCCCTTCGACTTCCCCCGATTTCTCGATCTCATGCGCAAGTACCTCCGCCCCGAGCCCTTCGACCGCCAGCTCCGCGATGCCTTTCGCGTCCTCGACAAGGATTCCACCGGCAAAGTCTCCGTTGCTGACCTACGCCACGTACTCACCAGCATCGGCGAGAAACTTGAGCCCGCTGAGTTTGATGAGTGGATCCGCGAGGTGGAGGTCGGCCCCGACGGTACTATTCAATACGAAGACTTCATTGTTCGCATGGTCGCCAAGTGATCCTTTCCTTTCCAGCGGCGTCTGAGCCAGGTACGTCCAGATCTTCGTTTGCGGATTCTATTCTTTTCATTTAGTTATGCGATCTGTTCGTTTGCTTGGGATCTGATCATAATTGGACCTGTTTGGCTAGAGATCCGTAATTATAGCCCGCCCAAATTCTCAATTATGTTTATGACTAGGATCTCCAATTTTTTTGTGATTGCTGTCTGATCTGAATGCGTTTCGTAAAGTCTACCGAGTGTCTGATGAAAGATAAATTTCGAATCAACTTTTTTTTTTTTCCTTAGTGTCGTGATTTTTCAAAAAGATGGTTGTTTCTATACTTCTTCACGGAGGTGTCTTCATATTCTTAGGAAGTCTAGAATTTTTTAGAAGAAAACAAATCTTTCCATACCAGCAAATCTTAACATACCAACATAGTTTGATGAATTTGTGCTTCATATATGAAATGATTTAGTGATAAATTCCTTCTTTTACAAACTATATTCTCCCAGAGATAGGACTAAATTATTAATTTGCTTTAGTTGATCAACGGGTCTCAAAATTTGTAGTTGTTTTGTTACTAGTTGATTAAGTCATTCTGGAGCCAAATAATTAAGATATAACTAGTTTGATTCTATTTCAGTAGTTCTAACAAGTTATAATCTAATGATACATTTACTTTATTACCCATAAAAAGCATATATCTATCCTCCATCTAAACACAAAGATAAAATTTAGCTTAATGGGGAAGACCCTTATCAGATATAAAGAGGGACTTATGACTATTGGTTTATCTAATCTCATTTTTCTCCCCTACCTTCCACCTCTTGTTATCCGGCTGTAGTTCAGTTAGTATGAGTGTCAAAGATCTAGGAGTAAGAAAAAAAAAGGAATGACATCATAGTTGACTGCATATATGATAACTCTTTTTCACTCTTTTTTTCTTATATTTCATCTTGAATCTTGCACTCTAGTGGAGATGGTAAATGATCATTATATCACTGCTCAAATTTTATTTATATCCTCTGTCATGAGTCATGGCATTAGAAGACTTGGGAATCTTCTAGTGCTTCATGGTCACTATAATAGTGACAAAATTCTGAATAATTTAAATACATATAGTGTTGGCAATAGTTTCAGATATGCTAGTTACCTAGAAACTCAATATTGTTGGCAAACCTGTCAAACAATATCGTTGCATGTTGATGTTAGTCGTCACTTCCACAAAATCTGTGCAAGAAATGTGCCAGGCATTATAACTCATAACATATTTAAGTAATTTGAGGTACTTTTCTCATCCAAGGATGTCCAGAAACCTAGTCTATGGTTATGCCATAGTAATACAAAGTTGTTTGGAGAAATTGCCAAGGATATTCTTATGCTACAGCCCAAGTGCTAAGTGGCTACTTGGAACCCTATCATTGATTTGGGATATCAAAATAGATAGAGGTCATGATTGTTGTGGAAGATAGCGTGTATTGTAGAAATATACACCACACGGGTAAGGCATGTTTGATGTCAGTTCTGGAACAAACAGCAAATTTATGAGATTTATAGAGCTTTATAGATGGAGTAGATGATCTAGCATAATACCACAAATGAATGCATTGAAGACTATATCCTGCCAAATACCAACAATCACAACAACAAAACACATGCCCAAACAATTTCTTTGGTAGATGTATTTTTTTCCCCAATATAATCATTTTATTGAGTATTTTCATGTAAAGAAAAGCAAGCCTATTACAAAAATGGAGTAAACAACAAGAGGCATATACCATTGTGTTACAAAAATATATTTGAAAACTGAGATAACTGTGTTGGAGCTTTCTATTCAGAAATCCCATAGTTCCAATGAAAGATTTCAATGGACATATATGAGTTAAAAAAATACATGAGGAATGCAAATTATCTTAATTGTTTATGAACAAAACAAAATTATCTCTAAGAATATAATTGAACAAGTGAATATACTTATTGTTAGATGATTAAAAATTTAAAAGGCCATCAGAATATACCAAGTAATAAATTATAAAAGACAATAAAACTCTTGTCCAGGTTTAATTGTTGATCCCTATTAGGTGGTTTAAGTTTGAGTGCTAGGTATTAATATTAAAGTTTGTGCTATTACTTGACTGTTCTCATTCTTTTGGTTCTTTGCAAAATAATTATCTTCTTTTCTGGATTGAGAAATTTGGGAAGGAATGAAGGGAATGGATTTGATTTCCATTATTTGTGAAGCCAATTATAGGGATGAATTATCTTTAAATTTTTCTTCACATTTTTTTGTGTTTGGCAATTTGGAGATATCCATTGCCCTTCAGTTCTTTTCTGATTCTTTTCTTTTGCTCCCCTTTCCTCTTCCCAGTTCCTATACAAACTTTCATAGAAGTCTGGTATGTTCTATAGTTAAACAATTTAAACGATTAGAGCTGGATGTGTGAAAGATAGTGAGATTAAATTAAAAATGTAGTAAACATAACTAAATGTGATCTAAGAGGTCCAAACCTTATTAGTGATATAGATACACAAACTTCAATGCAGTTAGCATTATTACATTAAATAGTTGGGACTAAAATTGTGGATGATAAAACTGTTAAATGCTTCCTCTGTCTTTCCATTTTATTTATCACACTGCTAAATATGGTAAATTATGTTGTTTTGAATACTTTTAGCCTCAAGAAGGTTCACATATAAACAACATCAAGAAGAAAATGAAGCCATGAATCCTGAATATTGAGGGTGCTATATGGATTTTATCTTGTATTGAATTTTAAAGCTATATCAGTAGTGTTCAAAATTTTCAAATCACTTCTTATTACGTTAAACAAAACTAATCACATTTAAAAAAAATTACTGACCTACATATTTTTTTAATTTTGTTTTGGACAAGGATTCAATTGTTTGTACTTTGTATAGTGGGTTGTCATCGTATTTTGGGTTGTCCTTGTCATCATGATCATTGTTATATCACTCCCAACTACTTGTAATTGACCCTCAGTTGAACTCTTTATAGACTACTAATATACAAATATTTTAAATAATCTTTTATTACATTAAGACAAATTTTGATAGACTCCACTGTTTGTCTTTGAACATTCCAATGCCATAATATGAAAAAGACCACACTGACTGAAATATTAGTTTCATCAGTGAGTTGGCATGTGAATTTTTAGCTTTGGCTGGTGGATACTATTCATATTGGCCTTCCTTTGGATGGTAGGCTTTTAGACGAGTTTTCACAGTATTGGATTGCTACTAACTGAAGCCTATTTCTTAATCAAACAACTCTCTCTCTCTCTCTCTCTCTCCATAACACATTAAGACATTTTAAAATCATTTAAACAGCAAACTTCAGGTGCCAAACATAAATTTATGTTTGTTGTTTTCTTCATATTACTATGACAAGTTAATGGACACACCATCACAACAATAACTATAACAACCAAGCCTTTACCAGTAAGTACCAAAATTCCACACAAGAGTTATGTGATACATTTGAATACCTGCATCCTGCTGATATAACATGGTTCAGTTTGAGTTCAAATGCCAACTATATTTGTTCAGAATTTCTTATCAGTCAATTCATTTTAGGAAGGAGGTAGGTAGATTCATGGACAGAGATATGTTCAAAGATGACTTTAGATTCTATAAGAGTTGAATATCTTGAGTGGAAGGAGTAAGGGAAGAAGAAGATCAAAGAAAACCTTAATGCAATAAAAAAACATTTAATTAATTTGAAAACTACCATTACATAGTATTCAATGGAGGGACATGATTAATGTAGTCGATGCCAAATAGTTGGAACAAGCACAATTTGACAATGATTATTTTTTATCGAATCTACACAACTCCACAGAATTTTGTATGCTCGTGAAACAATGCTAGTCTAACCTTGTTGCTAGTCTTTTATGTTCTCTATTTCCCTTCAGTTTTTTTTTTCTGTCTCTACTTTATGTTTGCTATTAGCCGACCTCACCTAGTGGGAAAAGGTTGTTGTTGTACTTTATGTTTGCTATTGTGGTGTCTAATGTAGTTTTTTTTCGATTTATATTAATCTGTCAATGTTAAACAACAAAAAGACGTTAGTGATTCCATAATCACATTCTTAAACCGTATAAATAGAAATATAGTTTTGTTCCATCACATTCATTACTTCTATTCATGCATCCTTGATGTTGCTCTAAACACATGAAGTTTTCCCTCAATTTTTTTGTTTACAACTAACTCGCAGATTTTCTTTCCAAGCACGAAATTGCATGGAGGACTGGCCATGACTGATGGTTGTATCGAGTGACTCGTTATATTTTCTTCACCAGTATTACGTCGGACTTGGTTGTTTAACATTATTAGTTTGATTAACATCTTGTTTTGTTGAATGGCCGATGCATTGAACCTGTGTTTGAATGGTTACCATAAAACTCAACCGTGTTGCATTTTCAAATTCTGTTTTGTTTGTAATGAATCTTGCACTTTGAAAGTATCAGAGTTGGATACAATTGTCGCATCGTCTTTTCTGCATAACTTTTACAAGTGTTACCAAATCCTGTACCCCGCCAAAGTGGCAATTTGATCACTCACAGAGGGACCTGACTGCCATTCTCTTTCTTAGTATGTAAAATTAACGGTACTAATTGACCAAAAAGTGCATTTAAATTTGTAAAAAATTTTAAAAGAGCATCAACTAGATTTTTTTTTTTAAATATTTTTGTTTCTCATTTTATCCCACTCACTTTCGTGTTATATTTAAAGAATAGTATCACATATATTTTAAATATTTTAAATATTAACACCAAGGTGTTGTTTTTTGAAATTCAGTGTTGGTATTGTTTTTTGAATGCAATCAGAAAGAGAACAGGAGTAAAACGGAAAATAAGTATGCTTTTTAGAATTGAAAGTTAGATGTGTTTTTTTGAAAATTTTACAATTGTAAGTGCGTTGGCTATAAAATTAAATTCCTACTGTAGATTGGGTCACTCGCAACTGAATTAGATTTTAACTATTTTGTTTACCAGTGTTGATCGAATTCTTAGTGAAATGGACAAAATTAATAAACTTTGATACCGAAATAAACCTTTCTCCCGGCAGAAACATAAACAGAAACATATTATTTAATTTAAGCCTCGTGTTCGCTCAAGTAATCTGTTTTTGATAGGAATTTTTTATAAAAAAAAACAATAAAAATACGCTACCAGCTCTACGAACTGACACTCAATTAGGACAGCTAGAATATGGTGTCAACCGTCCCCACTTCACGCCGTTTCACTTGTCCTCCAGACCACCACAACCACCATTACAACCCCAAATGCAAATGTGCTAGCTCTCATTTTTCACGGATTTGGTGGGAGATACTGATTGCTCGCTTACTTCAGAGAACGAGTTGCCACCAACCGTTTCCCCCTCAAACGACAATTCCCCTCACCAACCGAACCAGTCATTCATGCAGTAAGCTATCGACATGGTTCGGTCTAATGCGACTCCTTCCTAAAGCGATGATTCATGGAACCTCTAGCAGTCTCAGGGAACCAGTCAGTCGGGTCTACTCAGGTCGAACCGGCCGATTCCGTCCGGTCTAAACCGACTTGGAGCCACCGACAGTCTTGTGGTGGTCCCCACGGGAGTGGACATCGCACCGACTCGTTTTTGATTTACGGAGTGAAAGACATTCTTCTAATAGCGTGATTCTTCGGATTACAGCGCTTGCGAGAGCTGTGGGTGGGAGAGAAAGAGTGGTTCCCAAGTCTCTCTCCTTCCTCTTCACCCCCTTCATATTTGTTCCTTTCAGACGCCAGATCTCCCGGACCATCTCCTCGATCGCTCTTTGATGCGTGCGATGTTGCTCACGATGAGGCTGCTGCTGGCGGTGGCGGTGGTGGCGGCGGTGGCGGGTGGCTGGGCGGAGGCCGGCAAGCCGAAGCTGAAGACGTGCGACAAGGGGTGGGAGTGCAGCGGCAGCATCTACTGCTGCAACGAGACCATCACCGACTACTTCCAGGTGTACCAGTTCGAGAACCTCTTCAGCAAGCGCAACGCGCCGGTCTCACATGCCGTCGGCTTCTGGGACTACCAGTCCTTCATCGCCGCCGCCGCCCTCTTTGAGCCCCTCGGGTTCGGGACCACCGGCGATAAGCTTACCAAGATGAGGGAGGTCGCCGCCTTCCTCGGCCATGTCGGCAGCAAAACCTCCTGTGAGCCCCTTGCATCTTATTCCCCTTTTCCTTTCTACTACATATTTTGAATGGTTTATTTAGCTTTGTTCATGTGTATGCGTCCGATCTCGACCTGGAGTCTCCATTAATCTGTTCATTTTAAATAGTCTGTCCGGATAAAAGTTTTTGCCCTTACAAAATCGATTAGTTTGAATCTAACAAACAATTAACCTAACCTAATAATCTGCTGCCTTGTTCCATTTACTTATAGTGCTTGATCTGATAAATGGCAATTAGTTGCCTTAGGTTTTATCAATCCCCTCAGTTAGTAGAAATTTGGAGTTTGAATACATTGATATTTAGTTACTCTGTACATAAGTTCTGTGCCTTGCTTTAACACAACTTTATACATAGATTTTCCTGAATCCTCACAAGTGCAATTGATTTATGTATTCATTTGTGTAAAAGACAAGAAGACAATGATGTTGGTTTGGTTCACTCACCTATTTGATCAATAATTGAATTTGACATGCAAAACTAAAAACAAACACATACAATTCAATTAAAACTCATTATCTGAGTTCATAATATATTATACATATTGACCAAAAGAGGCAATCTTATATTACATGCTTGTACTTAAGTCTTGTCAATGAAGCCAGTAAACCATTTCCTTGCAGAATCATAAAACATAATTCATCACTGTATTCTTTGTCGTAAATCATAATTTATCTTCATTAAACTATATCAGTTCCAATTTTTTGCATTAAGCTAATGATGAATCATAGTTGAATGGGTATGACTTCTTCTCAAGCATAGTGGGTATTACTTGATACATATTGATGCTCTGACCTAGTAGTTTGTGCAAACATATTACTTAAGTAAAATTCCCTGTTAATCCCTCATCCTCTGTAAATAAAAAAAAAAAAAAGGAAAGAAAAAATTTGACCAAGTGCTTCCATAATGAATCTGATTTTGCCTCATATTGGAGCATAAGGTGATATTGCTTACCCAAGCGGCCCAGTATCGCGGTCCTACGGCAAGATAAATCACAGAGGGTATTTTTGCCCTAGCGTAATGGACCTTTGCATGGGAATGATTTGCCTCATATTGAACTAGGATGATGAATGAAGAATAGTTGAATGAATTATCCATGTATATTAACTGTTCTATTCATATTAAATTATATATTAACTATTTAACGGATTAATCATCTACTCCAGGTGGGTATGGTGTTGCCACTGGTGGCCCACTTGCATGGGGATTATGTTATAATCATGAAATGAGCCCAAGCCAAGATTATTGCGAGAAAGACTACCTCTATCCTTGCATTGAAGGTGTTGAATATTATGGGCGTGGGGCTCTACCTGTGTACTGGTATGCTCAGTATGAATTAGGTGCAATGATGCAACATACATATTAAAATTATAGTTTGGATTTTGGTAAAATGACTGTTGATGTATTCTGTGATTGACTTTTTCGAGTTCATTTCAGGAACTACAACTATGGTCTAGTTGGTGATGGCATAAAGGTCGACCTTTTGAACCATCCAGAGTTCCTCGAGCAGAATGCTACTATAGCTTTCCAAGCAGCCATGTGGAGGTGGATGACACCGATGAAGAAGAAGCAGCCTTCGGCGCATGATGTTTTTGTCGGGAACTGGAAGCCCACAACGAACGATACCTTGTCCAAAAGGTTGCCGGGATTCGGACTCACCATGAACATTTTGTACGGAGATAGTATTTGTGGCCAAGGCTTCATTGATTCCATGAACAACATCATATCACACTACCAGTATTACTTGGACCTGATGGGAGTAGGGCGTGGAAGCTCGGGCGACAACGTGGATTGTGCAGAACAAGTGCCTTTCAACCCATCTTACAAAGCTGCTACAACCTAAATTATCAAGCCGTTCGATATTTGTTGAGTGCTCAGCATGAAGTCTCTCAATAAACTATGTGTCAAGTAAGTTGTGTAGTAAAAGTTTCTGTTTTGAGATGTGAAGTAAAGGTATCATGTCAATTGGCTTTGCTACTGTTCATTAATGATTTAGGGATGTATCTCATGTGGTTTGTCCAGTGGTAAAACACCCTTATGAATGCTATATATTCTTTATTCCGATATGAAAATTATTATCTTTGAATTATGTTTATAGAGATGGTTACCTTGGTTTTTTACAATATGAATGCAGTAAGTTTTAGAGATGGTCACTCTTGTGTTCTCATACTTCAGCATCTCAATGCACCGATGCCTCCTTATGGACTGTGATGATCGTATGCTTTGCTCCAAAGGGATTGTGTTTGCGACATTAGACAAGAAAACAAGATCTGAATGAGGAATAATAAGTAAAAGGTGTGAGTGGGTTTCGATAAAGGCTAGGATAGCCGCTGCTGGCGAAGGATTACACCTGCAGTTACATCCGAGATGAGGCATTAGTCTCCCACGTTGCACGTCGATATCCTTACGCTTAGGGTATATGTAGTCGT
This sequence comes from Zingiber officinale, assembly GCF_018446385.1. NCBI lineage: Eukaryota > Viridiplantae > Streptophyta > Magnoliopsida > Zingiberales > Zingiberaceae > Zingiber > Zingiber officinale. The sequence goes on from NC_055996.1 coordinate 98,435,117, forward strand.
AAATCTCTTAAAGAAGTTTATATTCTGTCATATCATCGTCACATCAAAATTTAAAAATTTTATTTCTTTCACTCTCTATTATCATAAAACTTCTTTCTTTTAAAAACTCCATTACTTTTAAAATTCCCTCTCTATCCTCTCTCCACGATTTTTTTTATAAACTTGATCCCAAGATTTTGATATAGGTTTATAAAAAAAATTATAAACTCCATCTATGTAGTGGGGGAAGAATTTATATTGAGAGATTTATAGTATAAATTATATGCTATAAATCTCTCATTGCTTTTATTATCTGATTATCATATAATTATATAATTAAGATTATGTAAAATAAAAAAATATAATATAATTTAATATTATTTGATCCAATCTAAATAATTTAACGAAAACATGTTTATTTAAAGATTTAATTTATAAATTAGTTTGATATTTTATTATATTATCTATCGTTACAAAATTATATTTTACGGTTTTTTTTTTTATTTTATTTTTTTTTCCTTTTTTATGCTTTTATTTTAAGGTTTTTTTTACGTATTTAATTTTTCTTTTTTTACGTTTTTCTTTTTTAAGGTTTTTTTATTTTTTTTTTACATTTTTTTAACGTTTTCCTTTTTTTTAAACATTTTTCTCTTTTTTTACGTTTTTCTTTTTTTCTTCTGTCTGTTTTTTTACGTTTTTTTCCTTTTTTTTAAAAAACGTTTTCCTTTCTTTTAACTTTACGTTTTTTTTATTTTTTCCCCTTTTTTCAAAAATATAACTTTATTTTTTAAATAAAATATCATATATTTTTATTTTTGTTTAATTTTTATAATTTAAAATAAAATTTTCGTTAGTAAAAAATTTTAAGGGTATTTTTGATTGAAAATTTTCGTTAACCCTGGAATTAAAAAAAAAACTTCACTTTTTAAAGATTTTTTGATTTCGGATTGTATGTCCCTTTTGCAAACGCGTTAGCATAGATCATTACTCGAAAATTATCGATTACCTAAATTAAATAATATCTTTGTTGATAACCTTAGATGGATAACCAAAATTATTAAGAATAACCTCAATCAAATACACTCTTAGAACATCTTTAATAGTTAAACATCTACCCTTTTTTTTTATAGTTTTCAATATGCACATCAAAAGTGTACTATTCTTTCTATAATAAAAAATTCAGTTCAGTTAGTCTGATTTGTGTTGATTACTTTTATTGAGTAGTTAAATTTAGTTGAGTTATTAGTGAAGCCTAGGTTTTTTCTCTTAATTGCTTTAGGGGTAAGTTTCTTTCTTGTTAAGTCATTTGGATTTAATCTAGGATTTAAATTATGCTCTAGAACAGATTTAGTCCATTCTCATTCCTTTCATTAGCTTGCATTTCAACCTTTTAATCTAGGATTTAAAGTAAAAACATAGCAACCCCACTTTCAAATAGGAAATTATAAAAAAAGAATTTTTAATCTAAGATAAATATTCTTCTATTAGTTTTCTCGAGAGAGTTGACTTGGCCCATATACTACATCATTTCTAGAGTAAAGTTGAGGATTTTAAAATACTTAATTAATTTAGAGTTCACACTTAATTTTAGATTCATCCCTGAATAAAATTATGATCGATATTGGTCGGTGGTCAAGATGCTATGGTGGTGAGGATGGATAAGAAAATTAGTTAAATTTGATTGACCGATGAATTTAAAATCCATTTATCCAAATGTTTTTTTTTGTTTTGTTTTTTTTAAAAGTAAACTGAGAAAAGTGTGTCTATTCACGTATAATCTCTCCTTTTTATCATTCGCACTCCAAAGTAAACAGGGCAATGCGAAATATATTGATTTCATCATAAATTAAAAGGACATCTTTTGTCATCGTTTTATTAAAAATGGCATCTTGTTAAAAAAATATATATTAAAACAACACTCTAATATACCTTTGTTCGAGCATTCATAACTTTTAACCTATAAAGTAAAATTGATCAAACTTAATCAAAATTATTATACAAAATAAATTATACATAAAGCACATATGAACCAAGTTAGCATTGATCAAATTTAATCAAAATTATTTAAATCTCTTCAAAATTTGATCAATATTAGTGTAGCAGTTATTATGCATGGCTACTTTACTAATTTTAAAGTAATTTCAATCCAGTTCAAAGAATTTTATTTGAGTTTAAAGTAAGGACATACTCAAAAAGTTAGCATACGGATTAGTCTTAGTCATTCAGAGATTATGTTTGTACTTCCTTTCTTATTCGATCATAATGTTAACCAATAATATATTGGGTCGAGTACTCATCAACTCGGATATTTCGGGAAGATTCATCAAATTGACCATGGAACTTAGTGAATATGACATATAATATCAACCCCAAACGACCATCAAAGTTCAAGCCTTAGACGATTTCGTGACTGGGATACAAAACCTGAAAACAGAAGGGACCTAGAAAATATACGTAGACAGGTCGTCTATTCGGCAAGGTAGTGGGGTCAAAATTCTCATGATATCACCTCGAAAAGATAGACCGCAGCTATCCGTTCAATTAGATTATCGAGCTACTAATAATGAAATGGAGTATGAGATATTGATAATTGGTTTGCAAGCCGCAAGACAGGTGAGAACTACCTAGATCCTAATTTATTCAGATTCTCAATTAGTAGCTCAACAGTTGTCGGACAATTTTGAGATTAATAATAAATGACTAAGGTTGTATACAGAGGTATTCGAGAAGTTGAAGGAGGGGTTTCAAGAGGTGGCCTCACAGAAAATCCCTCGAGTGGAAAATTAGAAGGGAGACGAGTTAGCCAAATTGGCTGGCTCCTTAGTCCCTTGGACCTTAGATAATCCTATGGAGTAAACATTGTTGATAACTCATATCAAAAGATAAGTCGAGTTAGAATTACAAAGCAACTAGAGAGCACCATTAATTTCGTTCATTTAGCCGGGAATTTTACCCTCTGATCGGGAGTAAACGCATATGATCAAAAAGCACATTAATTGGAGACTACTTGTACAAGAGGGCTTTCTCTCACCAT
>NC_055996.1:98438229-98580504 GCF_018446385.1 Zingiber officinale
TAAATGCTCCAGTTAGGCGATGTGAAAATATGATAAATATGCATATCAAACGAGGAAGAGGAAGACAAAAAAAACTTGGTTAGCAACAATAAAACAAGATAAAATTTATTTAAATATAGATGATGATATAATAGGAGATAGAGCTCAATGTCATAAAATGATTCATACAGCCGACCCCACCTAGTGGGAAAAGGCTTGGTTGTTGTTGTTGTTGTATCTAAACCAAATAACACTTAGTTATGTTTTATTCTTATAATCTTGATTATGTGATTACTTATAATCACATAATTAAAATTATACCTGATAATTTGAACCAAACTTATCCTAGGAACTAAACAACAAAACTTCATATTTAATAAAAACGAAATTGAAACTTAAGCATTAGAGTAAAATCTATAATATTGACGAAATAACTTAAAATACACAGCACTCTAGAGCATTCATCCACTATTATATAGATGATTATATAATATAGAAGCACATAAAAGTAATCAAAACACAGAAGAGTTTTACTTTAAATTTTAATAAATAATTCACTCATTCTCATTACCGTTTTACCTATTCTCCGGATATAATGAAAATTAAAGTTGATGTTAATTATATTTGCTACTAATCCTCCACTTTTGATACATAGTTGACATTAAAGGAGGGGGAAAACTAACAAATTAAAATAGTGACTAATGGAGCTTAACCATTGATCTAAATTCACTTATGTAAACTTTTATATATATATATATATATATATATATATATATATCAACTAATAATTTTATGTGTTTTTCTTAAGAATTTTTTCTATTCGTATTAGAGGTGAGCAGTCAATCTATCAAATCGATCAACCTACTCATATCAATCCAAACTTAATCGAAAAAAAAAATCTACTAAATATAAGACCGGATGTAGGGTCCTCATATTATATTATCTAATCTAGTAAGGTCGGATAGTTTTTGATCCTAATAATCGAATCAACCCGATCTGTAATCACCCCTACTTATAACAACTACTATCAATAAGCTACTATACGTTATAGTAGTTACTGCCGATAAACTACTACATGTCTACTGTCGATTAATTGCTACAACGTGTAACGAGTAATGTCTATTATTATTTTAAAATATTTTATTTTTTTATTATATTTATATTTTATATTTCATTAGATATAGGATCAGATATCTAAATAATTATTAACTCATCATATATTTGATATATAAAAACTGCCAAATATATGATCAGATATAGATCTTAATATTATATTTTATGATGAGTAGAACTGGATAATTTGTTAGTCTAATAATCAAACGTGATGACTCTAACTTGGTATCATTTTTTTTAAATCTTATCTCAGAGACTATATTAATCCTGGTCGTTTCGCACGTGCGCTGTGCGTGATAAACCCAGGCCCAGCCACGCCGCCTCCTCCTTTTGCTGCTGCTGCCGTTGCTTCCCAATCTCGGTTCGCCTCTTCACTTCGATCCGGCGCCGGATCCATCTTTTGCCGGAGAGAGAAGGGAAGGTGATACGCCATGGAGGTTGCCTTCTCCTCGCTGCGCTCAATCCCTGCCGATGCCAGTCGCGTTGTGTCCGTTTCTCCCACATCGTCGTGGAGCAGCGGCAGGACAGCGCCGAGGGGCTCCGCCTCCTTTTCTTCCGCTCCCTCGAGGCCTTCTTCCCTGAGTTGCGGCGTCGTCGCTACTCCTTTCCTCGGTGTCGGGAGCGTCCATAGCGACTTCAACGGAATAAGGGTTCCCTCCCTGAAGCTGCCTACTCTATCCTACGGTCGCCGCCCAAAGAGTGGTGTCGTTACCATGGTAAAATAACAACAACAAGAAAAAGTTGTCTTTGCCTCTGTTGTCTTTGTAAACTTTTCCCCCAGATCGTAGAGACCTTCTTCTCTGATTACTATGAGAGTTAAGCTCAAAATCCTCTTTTTTTCGATTTCTTTTATTTTCTACTTCAAAACGAACAATTCGATATTTATCTGGTACACGGACATGGAGATTTTATTAGATACGTTAGTTTATTGTTTGAGACATTAATTTCTTTTTGAGAGTCGGTGGAAATATATTAGTTAGTGTAGAGCTTTGTCATTTCATGAAAAAAAACGTCTGTCATTACCAGCATTGTTGATTTTATTTGTTATGAATCATTCATAGTGTTTTACTCATGATTGCACTTTTTAACAGGTCATTCCTTTCTTGAGAGGAACAGCATGGGAGCAACCGCCTCCCGATCTAGCTTCTTACTTGTATAAAAATCGAATTGTATATTTGGGCATGTGTCTTGTTCCAGCAGTGACAGAGTTAATGATGGCAGAGTTCCTATATCTTCAATATGAGGATGCTAAGAAGCCAATATACCTATACATTAATTCTACTGGTACAACGAAAGTTAGTAGATATGCCATTTCTGAAGGATTACACTAATTTACCATAATGTCATGCTGCATTATTGGGTATTGTAATGCATTGAAAATGTGTGTACAACTTGTTCATTCATCATCTGTTGTTAATTCATTCATTTAGTTTAAGTGGATACATGACATTGATTGCCTTGGTAGCTCTGTACATACTATTTTTGTCATATAAAGCTTTTGTTGTTATAGTTGAAGTTGTTTTATTACCTTTGGATGTTTCATATTCGTGTTGAAATATATATGGGCTGATGGCTTTTAAAATCTCCAGTTTGGTTTATCCAATGTTTTGCGCCCAACATGTGGATCCATTCATAATATGGACTGCAATATCCTTTTGATTGTGTTTTCCCTTTACTAGATAGCAGCAATGATGCTCTCCAATTCATTTCTATTTTCTGGGTAGTAGTATAACTTTGGCTCATGGCATCCGCCAAATCTCTAGTCGAAGCATTTGCTGAATGGCGTCATACTTCTCTAACTTGGGATGAGATTGTGTGCCATGTAGACTAAAATATCATGAGTGCTTCTCCCCTGTGACTTGGCTTGCATTTGAATTGCTTCATTTCATGATAGTTTTTGGTTCATTGTTTTTCATTTGTTCCTTTTGGTCTTGGTTTTGGAAGTGTAATGTCTATTTTGCTTAGTGTCTAACTATCTATTTTGATAGAAATAATCTGTATCTAATGGCACTTCTAGCATCTCTATGTTATTTCTCACTACTAGATATGGTTGTAAGATCTTTTTTTTCCTCCAAAGTTAGGTTCCATCCTCTCATTTCTTAGATAATATTGAGAAGATGATATTTATTGATTTAAATGTATCAAGGACCTAAAATTTGGCGGGAACTTGTAAACTTCCATTTAGTAGTAAGAAAAATAGCTATATTCTTATTTTTGGGGCAATGAGACTTAATAGCTTCATTGTCTTAGTTAAGTATAGAATTAAAAGTCATCTTAGATTATAATTTAAATTGGAAATAGCCATGCGGGTATTTTATTGAGTTGTTTAGGTTTTAAAAATGCATTTTTGACTTGTATGATCAAATGGAACCAGCGTAATTCTCTGCACTTGAATACATTGAGCAATTTACTTCTTATCTTGATCAAGCTAGTTTTGCTGGGATGATTCGGATGAACCCTCTAGAATTTGTTTTGTGCACTATCTATTGATCTGTATTATCAAAGACTACTGTATCTAAATAGTATACCATCAATGAATTTCTTGTAAAAATCATAAATATGAATCTAGGTTATGTTGCTCCATATTTTTGTTCCAGAATTTGATCATTTAGGAACTTCCTGTTGTTCCATTGACACCTATGCTTCTTTGTTTTTTCTGAACATTGCATTGCAGAGATTTTTTTCTGAACACACCTTATTATGTTCCTCTAGGGTGGAGAAAAGTCGGGTTATGAAACAGAGGCCTTTGCAATTTATGATGTCATGAGGTTTATTCCTTTGCTCATTCTTTTTAAATTATGATAGTTTTTCTATTTACTTTGTTTCTAATCTGCTGGCCACTTACCAAAACCATTGGATGCTACAAGCTGCCACTGTCCTATGTTGCTCAAGTGCTAAGCATTTACTTGAACGAACTAAAGTGCTTATATTTTGTGAAGTATAAATCCCATTGTTAGTTTTTTAAGGAATAATGTTTCTAGAATCAATAATGTTGAGAATACAAATAAATTCAAGAGCTAGTTGACTATTTAAGTATACTATAACTCTTTGACTACATATTTATTAAAAAAGATGGTGCACGAAGCTCTCACCATGTGGGGTCCTGAGGAAGGATCCATTTAACGTAGCCTTACCCTACTTTTTGTAAGAAGCTGTTTCCAGGATTCGAATCCGTGATCTTTAGGTCACAAGACAACAACTTTACCGTTGCACACTCCTCTTCTGACTACATATTTATTAGCGAATAAAATAGATAAAGATCACATTAATATATTAAACCATTACTTGGCATGAAAAATTCTGGGAGTTAGTTTACTAACGTATCCTTTAAGGAACCAAAAACTATCTAAACTTTAAAGCTAGTAAGTTTGATCCTCAGGTTCTTATTTTTGTCATGCTCATTCAATGGATGTTTTTATTCATGCTTTAGCAATTTTTACCATGGAAAGTTAGAGAAGGGTCAAGACGTCAAGTAGATACATTGAAAGAGAAAAAAAGAATTAGCAGTACAATCAAGTGAAACCAAATAAGAAAAGAGACATGTGAGATTAAGAAAAAGTAACAGCAAAGAAGGGAGATTAAAAGATGTGTTGCGAGAAAGAAAATTCAGTCTACTGCAAGACATGCCTAGTGTGTGTTGGGTGTGCTGTTTTCTAGGAGATCAGAATCTAGACGTTTTCGTTTGCTACGCTTTACAGCTAAAATTTCTTAATCTTTCAAAACTCAGATTGAAGGGGAGCCTTGGCGCAACGGTAAAGTTGTTGTCATGTGATCAAAAGGTCACGGGTTCGAATCTGGAAACAACCTCTTGCAAAAAGCAGGTAAGGCTGCGTACAATGGATCCTTCCCCGGAACCCCGCATGGCGGGAGCTTCGTGCACCGGGCTGTCTTTTTTTTTTTTTTTTCAAAACTCAGATTCTCTTGGAAATGATATCTCAGTTTTTCTCCAAAAAAGATACCCTAAAAATGGAAACAAACAATGGAGGAACAAGATTGATCATGGATAAGAGAGAACTATAATTCATACTCTAAAAAAAGAAGTAAAATACAACTGGCATTGTTATGATACTTGTGCTATGGTTTCAATATGGTAGATAACTTAATTGTCACCATTAGAATGCCTGTATTTGCAATCAGAGGTAATATAGGTTGAGAAGATGAACCTCAAACAAGTAAAACATCTTGCTTTGGTCATTTATCAAAATTTAAAAGTTCGAAGCTATGCTGAATCTTCAAGCTTTTTTTTGAAAATCTATTATAAGTTCATATGACCAGACTTCAATTAGCGACAATTATTATTACAGAGGTGATTTGAATGATATTGATTTTCTGATGGTTAATTTGAAGGATTTAAAATTCAATATCAAGTCAATTTTGAACTGCTTTTTTGCTAATCGTTCGGTTTTATTTCATGACTGAAACCTTTTTTCTTATGACAGTTATTTTAGTGTTGTGTCTACAAGGTAAAATGTATCTTTCTACGGGATTGTCTTATTTTCTTTAATGCTTATGAACCACTTCACCTAGAATGTGAATCTTTGAAATGGCTGTTATTTAATATTTTTTCTCATTTCTTTTTAGAACAGAATGTATCACTTGTGATGTACATGAACATAAATATATGTGCAAATGCACTTCTTACTTTCAAAATACAGGTATATTAAAACTCCAATATTCACACTGTGCATTGGCAATGCTTGGGGAGAAGCTGCACTACTCTTGGCTGCTGGTGCTAAAGGAAACCGTGCTGCTTTACCATCATCAACAATAATGATAAGGCAGGTAGGGTTAGTAATCTCCACCTATCTCATGATAATTATAAGTTGAATTGTCGAATGCATTTCTCCTTATTCTGCCTGCAATTCACTGAAGCCAGTAGCATATCTTTATTTCTAGTTTGTTGAGTGCATATTCAGATGACTGAAACTGTGCTCATATCTACAGCCAATTGCAAGATTTCAAGGTCAAGCGTCAGATGTTGACATTGCAAGAAAAGAAATAAGCAATGTGAAGGCTGAATTGGTAAGTCATTATTCTCTAAACTGTTCAAATGTTATCTATTTTTGAGTTCAGCTAAGATTATATCCTGAGCACAAGCATGATTTGTTAAAAATTATTATTTCTTATTGTAAATATTAATTCGTTTAAGATCAGTCAAATCTATGTTTTCTCTCTATGTTCTTGACATCATGGCACACCTTGAATGTTATTGAGCTGGTAAGAGACAACCTTCTATGTGTGGTTGTTCTCCCTGCACACGATACATTGAACATTTTTTAAAACTACAGTGGAAAAGATTATCGATGATAGAAAAAGTAGCTGATTGCAGAAAATATCATTCAAGAGTTTTAAATTTACCTTACAAGTTTTTGGTAGAGATATCCTATTTAACTCGTGCCTACATTCCTGTTCAAGCCTGGACCAATCCACTATGTGAACCTGGCATTGACAAAAACAGTTGATTCTTTCTGTTTGAATGAGACTCAATGTACTGCTAAGCTCAGGCCTAGTCAACGAGCTGATGTTATTTTCTTGGTTTCTGATCCTTTTTGAATGATATTGGACAGTGGAGGGTGTAGATCTGGTTAACGAACCTGGTGTAGACCAACAAGGAGGAAATTATAGGTTTCCACTGTAATATTTCCATCAAGCAGGGTGTGTGATCTGCTTGAATCTTGCTGCCCTGAGAGATAGCAATGAGAATGTATGACCTGACATTGGTGGTAGCACTCACTCTACTTTTTTCCTTATTCTCCTCTTACTAGATATGTCTACATCCTTTTTTATGTTCTCCAACTTATTTCTCTTAAAAAAAAGGTAGATCCGTTATCTTAACGGTCCCTCTAATACCGGCTCTATGGATATGGAAGGAGGTAAATGCAGGTACACAGGCGTTAGACGTACGATTAGTTGTCTTGGCTGCTGTTGTATGCATGCATGATGATTAACATTCAAAATGCTGAAGATTGCTACCACAAAAACGCTGATCATTCAGCAGTTTTCTACACTGTTTTTTTTTACTAGGTCTATGTCTAGCCACCCATTTGATCTTTGATTTCTTTTTTTCCTTGTTCTTTGATTCCTTTTTTATGTTCTCCAACTTAATTCTCTTCTGTTAGTCACAAAAGTATGTTTTCATTTTCTGACATTTGAACGTGGATTAGATGAGAAATAAGTAAGAACGTTATACTAAACCCATTTCACATATTACAGACTTCAAAACTGACCTTGGACTTGTTCAGGTTGCTCTATACTCGAGACATATTGGAAAATCCCAGGATCAGATCGAGGAAGATATCAGACGTCCTAAATATTTCAGTCCTAGTGAAGCAGTCGAATATGGGATCATTGATAAGGTAAATATTCCGCAAAAGTTGCATCTTTCTTTTTTCATTTTTTAAAACTCAATGCAGAAACTATCCAAAACTTTTGTTTATCATCAGGTATTGTACAACGAAAAAGGTCCGGAAGATCGAAGTGTTATCTCTGATCTTAAAAGAGGACAACTCGCCGAGACTGTTTAATGCTAATGGCTTATAACAAAAATGTCAGATTACATTTTGTGATTATTGTAGAAATGCAAGCTGCATCCTTATTTATTTATTTGTTTATTTAAAAAAAAAATTAATACTTTATGCATGGCTTGCTGTAACTTAAATTAAGCGAAGTTTATTATCATTGCTATTGTGAAAATGTCTATGAGAAATGTCATGCTGCAAGAGTAATCGTTTGCTATTGTTGTTTACCATTATTCTTACCTGAGCTGCGGACTCTGCTGCAGCGCCGCCCTTGGACTGGTGTTTGATGCGGGAGGTGCCTACAACTCGGAGGAAATGTTGTCCCAAAATGGAAGCCTACGCGGATCCAAGGTTTTTTCTCTTTATTAAAGTTGGAATGCCTAGAATTTTGTTGTATTTATTTCAATTGATTAATGACCAGTTCACTTAAGAACGGCCGACCTCAAATAATATACTTAGCAAGTTATTCATGGTGGTAAAAGATGAATATGTTCATCTTCAATATTTTCATCAATCTGGTTCAGGGTCAATATGGAGGAGGTAAATTATGAGCGGTTATTAGTCTTTGGAATAGTGACTAACACATAAGGAAGATATTTATTTCGATTTTGTCGAGATTCAAATCCTAGATATCATGTGTTAGTCACTAGACTGTCCCGAGAGGACACAAGTAGAGATGTTCATGATGACAAAAAGTGAATACGCTCGTCTTCAGCGTCCTCATCAATCCATTCCAGGATCAACACGGAGGAGATAAATTACGGACTGTTATTAGCCTTTGGAATAGTGACTAACATATAAGGGAAGTATTTATTTTGATTTTATCGAAATTCAAATCTCAAATTTTATAATAATAATATCTCATGCGCTAGTCATTAAATCATTCCAAAGGAATCATAAGTAGAGATGTTCATTGGCAAAAAAGGTGGAACTGTCACCCTAGCGGCCCCTGGCCCCGGCCCCACAAGATTTCAGAGGGAGTAAATTACGGTTAATGCTGGGCAGGATAGGTGACTGGGGGTCGAAGGAATTTTTGGTGCAGCAGACCAGGATTTTATCCCCGAGTGTAACTGGCGATTTTCGATCCCATGACTTTAGTGGCAAGCTACAGGCACCTAACCAGATGATCCAGCCCGTGGGAGCTAAGTAGAGATGTTCATTGCAGCAAAAGGCGAAACCCTCGCCCCCAGGGCCCCCATCGACCCGACCCACGGCCATTGTGAGGGAGGTAAATCGTAGCACCCGAGCTAACATGGGACGGACCGGGTGGGATACAGGGATAGGGGATTTATTTCCCCGCTATCACTGAGTTTTAATCCGGTGACTTCATTACAGCAATTCTCGTCTCATGTCATCTCAGATGATCCACGGGGTCTAAGTAGAGATGTTAATGATATGAGATGAGGTTGACTTTTGAGTGTTGGCGAGAACAACCTATACTTTTAGAATTAATAATAATTTATCTCCTCAGATAAGTATGTGGCGCTGTAGGGATGATGACTTTTATCTTTTTATTACACTAAAATTAATAACAATTGACTAAAGGGTGCATTAGTTACGGAATTCACAATAGGGTACTTAACTTTTAAAATTTTCAAATGATATATTTATTTCTCATTTTATCCCTTCTGTCAACTATTATGATGTTGTATAAATTTCTACAAATTATTGTGATGTTGTATAAATTCAATGTAATATTACAGTGATTAGCAGAAGGGGGTAAAATGGGAAATAATGTGTCCTTTGATAAATTTGAAAGTTGTGTGATTTTAAAGAATTTCACAACTCTAAGTGGGTTCTTTGATATAATTAAGCAGTTTTTTTGGGGCGGTGCGATGATTAAGATATGAGGTATTGTTATATGAGGTCTTGGGGTCAAAACTCGGCGTGACGGAGCATAACCTCCCCCATGTTTTGGTCATTTGTACTAATGGCTAGTAGCCACCTGTGATTTACCTCCTCCCTGTTAACCTAGGGACGAGTTGACGAGGACGCTGGATGAAGTTGGAGAAAAATATCCTTCCACGTAGTGACCTACTTAGTTTTCTAATTTACCCTTGTATAAATGATTACGGGACCAGTCATGTGGGATGTCTGGGTCAATATAAATATATATATATATATTTTTTTTTTTTTTTTTTTGGCAAAATACAAATGTCGCGATTGTAGTCCCAAACAAATCACCTAAACTTTTGTCCATTCTTAGACTTTGGAGTATTAAATTTCTTTTCTTCTGTTCTTTAAACAACTATCTTCATTAAATTCACAGCGACGATACCACCAAAAAAAAGAACATGCTTAACAATTCAACAAAACTGAACCATAAGGCTCAAGGTATTTCAATGAATTAATCAATTTTATGGAAGTGTATGAACAAAATCAGTGAATGGAAGTATACAATTTCAAAAGTGTCGTCCTACAAGATGAGAGAAGTAACATATATGAAGTAGCTGATAGGGTAAATGTTGTTCCTCTCAATAGCAAATATTTTAGAAAAGGAAGAGCAAATCCATTTGATGGCTGCAGCGAAAGAGGCATTCATTTGGTAAGGCTTGAAGTCTGATATGGTCGCCATGTGAAAAGAGCAAAATCTGTACTGAGATACAAAAAGGCACTTGTTCACAAGCTGAATTTGAAGCTTCCCCATTTACGGACGATCCGGTCCTTTAAGCATCTTGAGTCTCTGCATTTGCATTTGATATCAGATAAGGAAAATATATATATTACAACTCAGTTGTAGATAAATGACCACATTATATTGTAATCTCTAGTTTATAGATATTATTAGCCCATCAATATTTTTGTAAAATCACAGTACTGAAAAATTCCTATTCGAAGTGGAACTCCAGCAATGCAATTGTGTCAATTCAATTAGTTTAAGCATATAAAAAGCTAAACAGCTGAAGATTTGGTTAAAGCAACGATGAGTAGGAGTATGATAATTTGTGCAAGAGAATATATTTGAAATGCTAAACATCCAATACTACATCTTGAGCTCTTATAACTAAGATAGATCTTCAGAAGTTATTGCTTAAACAAAAAAATATAAGCATTGAAATCTTACTGTGATGAACATGGGAGGATCGTCGAGACTAGTACATCCAAGAATGATTTCTCTTCTCAACTTTGTTGTAAGTTTGTGAACTGCACGTAACTGGTCATGGGCGGAAAAAAAAAGCGCTAAGGTGATTACAAAAAGAACAAAAGTTCAGAAGCCACAACTTTACCTCAGATCGAGTTGCTCCACCGATCATGAATATAAAGATACGCTGGCCCATGTTCTTGAAATCAACAGATGCATTCCGAAGTACAGAATCACTACAAATTACAAAAGTATTATGAAAAGAAACTAAAAGAAGAAACAGTATTTTAATTCTTGGAACATCGTTGAGAGTTGATGCTGAGGAAATAACAATTACGTGACATACCTTGAATAGCCATCATCAGAGCACCGACCTTTTGCCCATGTGGCAGTCCTTCTGGATCTCCTGGATTGGACAGGTTGTGTACCATTTGATGCTGTGGCTTGAGTAGCAGCAACTGGTTCATTTATATATGGAAAGTCATCCTTGGATAGCTCACCTTTGTTTAGTTTCTCGATCAGCTCCTGAAAGAAAGAAAGAAAGAGTCATAGTAAAAATCCTATAAAGATTCCAATTTTTTTTTAAAAAAAAACACCTTGAGAGTTGGGATATAGAATAGCTCTCTAAAGGTTTTAAAGTAATACAATTTCCATCCCAAAGAAGGAACTCATGAAGTTATTCTTTACTTTTGAATTATCAGTTTGCAGTCATATTGATCTGTGAAAAACCAAGTTTTATAGAAGCATGTAAGTTCCCTAGTGTCTTTTACCATAGTTTAAAATCTTGTTATTGTATCCATCTAACCAACAATGAATTGCTAACAACAATATTTCCCAATACCAACTGTTGTTTGATATCCTATTGTTTTTGTTTTTGCTGACATGGGGTAATATATCTCAGTATCTTCTCCATGCGCCATACCTACCTTGGCCAGCGGTTGGAGACAACTTTTTGTAGTTGTGCTTACTAGCCATGATCATATCAAGATAAGCACAAAAGAGAAAACTCACAAATTAGTAGACCATAGAAAACAGACATTGAAACTTAGAGGTTTGCCAAGATTTACCTACACGGTAGACCCACAAAGAAACATGAAAACTCAGTACAATGAAGATTTCCCAAAAGTGAATAATAAACTTGATCAAGAGTGTTACTCTGGACATCCATTGTGTTCATCAAACAACCTAAATCAGTCACAAGAGCTTCATAGGTGGAGATGCAGATTGCTACATATCACCTCCTAAAAGAAATCATGTTACCTGTACAACTTTATGAACAAATGACCATAGTAAAAGTGAATCGAGTAACATATTGCCTAGTTAGTAGTCTATCCAACAGATTTGACATGGGAATCAAGCCACCAAATGACTGCTAAGACCACCTGAAATAATTTCCATTTTTATGATCGAGCAGGTCAAAGGTGATCAACCAAGGAGTCCGTCACAGATGTGGATGAAAGGTGATCAAAGAGCTAGTATACAAAAGAGGCAAAAAAGGATCTTAAGAAAAAAAAACTCTTGATTGCAGTTTTTTATGTTCATACATAGACTTCATTTCAATTTCTTAGTACAATAACAAAAACTTAATCATCTTATTAATCTGGATGCATTGCATATCTTATGAGAGAGCTGCACAAATGAGATATCAAGATAAGATAAAAAAAAATGGTTCTATCTGTGGATTCTATGAATACCTCCACCACTGGATAAAAACGTGACAATGCCCAGGTTTCCTCTTCACCACTCTTTTCCTTTCTTGCAGCTTGTTTCTTCTGCATTACAAAAGGCAGCAATTTTAACATCAGCTACAAGAGCAAAAAACACCTCATATTTTAAATCCATAAGAATGGTTAACTTTTATTTAATTTTCCGAGAAGAAGTTTCATAGAAGATAAAATTGCAGGATATATTTTTGTCGCCAAGAAATGTAATTACCTTCTGAACATCAAATTTAAGAGAGAAGTTTCCATCAGATTTCTTTTTGGGATCTATTTTTCCGAAGTACATCAAGTTATTTACAGCTTTCATATCCTCTGGTGATAATTTTGCCAGCTGAAAATGGTAAGGCAGACAACAAAAGAATTTCAAATTCAAAGCGCCCTAACATTACAAGGATTATAGATAAAGGCTGATGAGGCTGCATTAGTATATTTTCACCAGTACATGTTATTCCAGTAAATCTGGATGGAAGAAAGATCCATAACAGTTGAATACCACTAGACGATCATGCTATTGCTATTTATCAAATTTATGAAACTTGGAGCACAAAAATATCAAATTGAAACCATCAACTAGTATTTTATTGATTAAGTTGGATGAAAGGAAATCAATTGGAGCAAACACCCATGCAGGAAATCAAGAATGTATATAAGTAGTTATTCTCAGGTTAAGGGAAAAACAAGTAAAAAAATTCATGTGGAGCCTTAAGTTTGGGACATGCATAAAACAAATTATTATACTTGACTTGGTACCCATGCATCGGTAAGTTGTGGATGATCAGTTATGCCCAATAGTCTCACATAACATGGACCTGAGCAGACTTTCATCCAGAGCAAGAGGTCTTTAAGTAATGTTTTTTATGTACCAATTTAAATGATACATAAAAGTACAACCACAAATAGGTAGTCAAGTTCAGAATAAACAATAAAATTCGTGGTGTAGCAAAATGGCATAAAAACCAAGAAGATCAAGCAAATTAGTGGAGCAGGTTTGATCTGGTCAATTTAGGCTTAAAGGAAAAATTGTGTATTAGGAGACTAAGAAGTGATTTTTTTATTCGGCAAACAAAGACCTACATATTTCACATAAATGTACATATTAGGGTGTGCATAAAGTTCTTAATACAATTGGCAAGCCTTTAGCCTTCCTTTCCCCTAAAAAAAGAAAAGACATAAACACCAAGCAGTGGTTTACATTTGTTTCTATAAAGTTTAATACTCTACCAACCTGCATCAACTTGATCCCATTGTCCCCTTCAAACTTCTCAGGGTAAGTGGCTGCATAAATCATCAATAATCTTAATTTACTTTCAGGACTGGCATCCTGCAAAAGATTAATAGAGCATTGAAGTATACAAGTCTGTTTCACCATACGAGTAATAGATAAGTTTTCACTTTCTAATTTCCCATAAGTACACCAAACCTGCTTTGTCCTCAGTAGAGTAATCACTTCCTTTGCCCCTGCATCTCCAAAGACAAGATCTTGTTCTAACTGTCCTATGTCTCTAAGATGCATTTCTCGAATCAACCTATTGATTTTTCCTGCAATCTGAGCAGATTTAGCTAATTAGATAGAGCAAGGTTCAATTTTTCATGCATGACTGGAATAAATCTCGGCACAATTATCTACAAATGACTAATTAAGTGGAAAACTTCCTCATGTAAGAGAAAGAGGCTACTATAGAAGCTATGTGCAGATAAAGTCCTGTCCCCAAACTTTTGCTCACCTTGGTTATTCTTTTATGGCTGTGGTAACTATTTTAGATATAAATTTGCAATACCCCAAAACATCTCATCTAAGAAATAGTACTAGCTAATCAATAATATCCTGCAAGGCAATGAAAAGCCTTTCTCCGCAACATCTATATTTTTATTGTCATAGATTATGTCAACCTTTCTCAAATCCAAGAAACATGTAGAACTGTTCAATTCTCTACGGCTTTTGGAGGATCATCCCAGATGACAACTAATTGAAGAAACTTAGTCACTCATTAGAGACATTTTACTTATTTGTATTGTGTGGGTTTTCATTGCTGAGGCTCTAGAAAGCATCTAGTGTATACAACAACATTATCATTGAGCTTTCGCCCATATAAAATCTTTAGGTTTATATGGCTAAGCCTATATATAGTTCACTACTCATTGAATACAGTTCTGTTCAGCTTGATAGGGTTTCTTCCTGGTTCTTCCTCTCCCCTACTTCAATATGACCATCTCATCTGTCAAGCTCAATTGCTGTTCACTCCCAATTGCAATATCTTAGATGAAGATTTCTAAATGAGGATACGAAATGTTTCCTTTAACCTGTCAAAACAATCTTCATCATCTCTCATCAAATAATTCTTACATTAACTTCAATCTTACTGTCTTAGCCATAATTTCTTGGAAACACTTGAAAAACAACTAAATCTCAAAATCCCTTATCTCCACAAAACTAGTCCTTTTATTTTATCGTGTTTTAATAACACAACATCTAGACCACAATAATTAACTAGACCGCCAGAAAGGAATTTTAATAAACGATAAACTCGAATGAGTGTAACAAATGTGTTAATCAAATATCAATATGAAAAAAAATGTTTACCTCAACATGAAGAGAAAGCTTTTCAACTTGCTCGTTGTATTGTGGTAAAGCTTGGACTATTTTTTGCAGATCTTTAGTTGAAATCTCACCGCCATCTCTGTGAAATATTTAAAAAGGTTCATTATAATATAATGAAAAGCAAATATAAATCCCTGTATAAACTTAATATTAGACTTGTAGTCATCCAAACATTTGACAGCTAAAGATTGAAAATGAAATTAAATCTAATTAACGAATATGAAGTTATGAACTACAATGTTGAAATGTTCAATTGTACAAGCAGTATAGAAAAAAAACACTAAACTGCAGCACAAACATTTATTACCAAAGCAGTATGTTTTAATGCTTTAAGGGACGTGGATTTTATAAATTGCCTTGGCCTTCATCATGAAAAAAGCCAAGAGGATAATAAACAAAGCTTAAAGAAGACAAAGGCGAGGACCAACATAAAATAATAGTATTCTTTTTTTATACTAATGTTCATTACTATATTATTACTATGTTGTACAAATACTAATGCGAAGGTGAGATTTTAATTTTGAAATGCAGTTAAGGGAATGGATTAAAATCTCATGTTGTGCCAACTGAAATGGCCGAAATTCTTTGTTCCCCTCTCACATCAAGACATGGCATGCTAACAAAATAGATGAGAAGAATGTGAGCTTAAAGCGGTGGAAAAAATGAGAAGAACTGAAAAAACCCATTTTAGATAGAGCAGATGCCCTATCAACATACATGATTGATTCAACTATTGAAATAGCAACCATCACCAGAGTGAAATCTATAAATCTATATAGTTGTGATGGAATCTAACTATAATTTTCCCATAAGTTCCATATGCCCAAACGGTGTATCTAACTCCTTACAGTGTTTCTAATAAAGTTCTATTCTCATCTACACTGTGCATGCTATTCCAGAATGTTATAGCTCTAAGTGATTGACATGAATGAAATACATGATAGAAATCCCATCTCTTCATGCATTTACCTGGAAGTTTGGTGTTGTGCAGCCTTATTCTTTGACTTAAATGTAGACATCTTCTCATGCAACCTTTCACTAGCCTGTCACTCCAATTTGTTACCAAGCAGAAAAACAACTGATGCTTGCTATAATATATGCTCACACTTACATCAGCTATATGTGCATAGCGCAGTTCAAGCCATATGGGGTCATTATCTTCCAAAAGGGCTTCTTTCTTTTCAGCTGTTGCACCAGGCTTTGCTGGTGCCTGTTGATAATCAAATAAAAAGTAAATACAAGAAATATTTACAAATAAAAAGGAAGCATAAGTTTGTTCGAAAGTATTTCCTCTGTTAACATTTATTTACCTCATATATATATTTGTTTCCATCCATCTCGAGCAAATCATGACACATTGCATCATATGTCCATTCATGTATATAAGGTGCAATCTTCACCAAAACGCAAATGTAAAAGCATCTCATGTCAAAAATCAAGAGCACTGATAAACAAGCATCTTAGCATTCTAATTTCAACAAGCACATAGCCTTGTACCTGGTCTATTGTCCGATCCACAATGAGTAACTCACATGTCTCCTTTTGGGGAAATCAGGGACTGAAGATTTATACTTTGACAGGATATCCCAAACAGCTGTAGCAAGCTTTGAGGGTACTAAGTCACGCATATTCTTTGTGTCAGACCCATCCATGGACTTAGAAACTTGGTACCGCACATAAGGAAGTTCCTAGAAACATATGGGCATAATCAAAAACAATAAATATAATTGTGTTATAAATGGACAATTAACAAGGAACTAAAAATCTGGTCTGTTTAAGTCAACATGACTGACAACACACAATTCACCTTTGCCATCTTAATACTACCATGTATTGCCCATACAAGGTGAGACATGCAATGAAGAGCAAGGAGAAAAGGAGAGCAAGGGAAGCATGATCTTGATAGTGAGTCCGTCGTCATCTTCATACGCCTCTTCTCAGACAATAATAATAGAAGGATTCCTGTCGTTGATCACCTTCTCTATATATCTCTCATAGGCACAAGCAAGGAAGAGAAGTTGTTAACAATGGTTATCCATGCACCCAATTCTCCCCTTTATATAAATACCTATAATTTTATCTAATCTAACTCAACGAACCCCTCTTTTACCTTTCGATAAGACTACACTACTTTGAAAAACTACGTATCATTCAATTACAAATTGAACACAATTTGCTATTCAAGTTGTTAGGTGTTACAAGAGATCATTGAAGCTGCATTTCATTTGATACAAAATGAAAAGAATGTACAGTTTAAAAAATATTTAAACAAAGGCTCCAAATTGATTCAATTGTCTTTTACCTCAAGTAAGATTTGATTTGATCCTTAAATATATTTTTTTTTCAAAGTTATATAGTTTTATTTAAAAAATGATCCTTTTCAAAACGTGATCCTTTTCAAAAATACAAAATGTGTTCCAACCTCTAAGAACTGATCCACATCATTTTGTAGGGTGGACGTGGGGTTTGGCTAAACAAATTTTAAACATTTCAAATTGATAAAATTATGAAGGGAAGTTCCATTCTCTTTCACCCTTTACTTTAATCTTTTATTTCTTTTCTTGTGCTAGTGAATTTCCAAACAAATTCTAAGGAGTTTTAAGTTTGCTAAGATGAGTTTAGCCAGGTTAATGGATGTAAAAGGGTTTATTACTTAGATTACTATTTGAGGATTAGGTTTAGAGAAATTGCATTCTAATGTACTTATGTGCATTAATTGGTAAAAGTTTAATATCTTTTATTATCGATTGGAGAAGTAGTGAAGGTCACCAAATTAAATGTCATATCAATCAGTGCAATCCATGTGAAGCATTTAGGAACTATTTGTTCCCCAAAACAAACGATGAACTGAGAATGGTGCAACTTCGAACCAGATTAACTGGCAGTGCATTTACTTGAACTTTTCATATACCAATCCAGTACCAAAGCAGTGTATTCTTATTCAGCTCGAAAAAAGCTGAATACTGCAATTAAACAGATACCCAGATTCATGTTTGTGAAGATGGCACCCTGGTGGAGTTTTCTCATTTCACAGTGTTTACTGACTAGTAAACGGCAAATATATCAAAAATAGGTATCATATATGGGTTTCAATTTCTACATTCAAATATATGTTAAAGTAGCCAAAATTAAAGAATCTAATTGCAACTGTTTTTTTAGGATGTTCTCTAGCAAGACTTGAATATGAAGAGCACACTTGTTATCTCTGCACTCTTGCTTCTTAAAGGTGGTGCTAATCAACAATGTGTACTCCCCTTTAGTTTGAATGTCAATTCTAGAGCAATGAAACTGCCAAAGGAGTTTAGCTTACATTACTCAGTTGTTCAGGACTGATTTGTTTGCATTTGATTGGGATGAAGACAAATAACTCTTTTCTTAAAGAAAGCATTCTAATCCTATAGCTCTGTGTTCGGAAGCTAGCAACATCATGCTCCAATATTTTCTCCCGACTTCTGGAGAGTGTATTCAGATAGAAGAGTGCATTATGATGAGCCTAAGGAAAAAAGATCTAGTCACTTCTTTTTGTAAGCCTTTTCATGTGTGATTAAATGAGGCATTACCACTTTTCTTTTCAACTTTCCTGACTGAATTTTTCAGGTTCTTCCTTTTGGTTGGTTATCTTTCCTTCTTGGAGAAATTGAGATAAGATGAGTGCAGTCATGAGATATATATCTTAAACAAGCTGTGAGAAATGAGATTTGGTAGAGGATAAACATCTTTAAGAATTCATGTGTACCTTCAAAGAAGCAATTGCTGTGGCAACTCGTGTAGCCATCGTAGTCAAGCACTCATTGAACTTACGAGAATTTTGAGCTGTTTCTCCAAATAATTCTTCAAAAGCCATCTCATGGTCAGTGGTGAACGCCTAAACATTGTAGTTTAATTAGGTAAGGAAATTGGGGCTGTTTGCTTGAAGGGAAAGGAGAGGGGAAAAATAGGGATAGTAGAAAATCATCTGTAGTTATCATTCTCCCATTGTTCTCCAAATAAAAGTTCCATAAAAGGCACCAATGTACAATTGGTTCACTTTGAACTTGATACAAGTATTACACAAGATTACTAGCAAAACATTCCCTCCAATACAATAAATGGAACTACATGAAAATGGTAAAGTTTACCTGATTATCAATAGCAAAATACTCCAAGTTCATCTAAAAAAGTTTCAAAAAGGGTGAATAAGGTTAAATGAGTATTCACATTGATTATTAACATATTATATATGCATATTGAAAGATAAAATAGTTCACCTCGCTAAGAGCACCTATACG
Source organism: Zingiber officinale (assembly GCF_018446385.1). Lineage (NCBI taxonomy): Eukaryota > Viridiplantae > Streptophyta > Magnoliopsida > Zingiberales > Zingiberaceae > Zingiber > Zingiber officinale. The sequence continues at coordinate 98,457,510 of NC_055996.1, forward strand.
GGGTAAAAGACTCGTGTCATTCTTAATGTAAGCAATCAATTCCTTGGGTATAGGTGAACTAAAGAAAACATACGCCCTGAAATAATAAATATTATTAAAGAAGAGTAACAGAGAATTAGTGTTTACTTATAATGGTGTCAAAATTTGTAGTAGATAAAGAGTGAATGCATCTATCATCCTTGGAGTTTGAGGGTATCCAATATATCCCCTTCAATTCTAGTACTACAACAACAACCAAGCTTTATCCCACTAGGTGGGGTCGGCTGTATGGATCTTTCTACGCCATTGAGTTCTATCCCCTACTATATCATAAGTTTATTACTTAATTTAAGGATATGATATAAATTAATAAAATCAAATAAATCAGAAAATTAAAATGTCTATACATCTATTAACTCACCGTGCATAACAAATATATTGATTCAAATTCATCACATGAGTTTGGGATTATAGAAAATGACTAAGTTGGCTATTTTGGAATTGCAAAGGATACATAGGAGCCTTAAACTCCAAGGAGGTATAATGTAGTTCACCAAAAAAAATAAATGGAAGATATTGAAGCATACTTTCTGTACAAAGGACATCTTCCAGACATGTCAGATAGTAGCATGATGACACTGCAAGATGCAACCATGTGTGTTAAGAAGCATATATGTAACATCTACAAGAACCTAGTAGAAATTTTAGGGGGGAAATAAAATAATAATAAAAAAAACTAGAGTGGTATTTATCCTTTCAATTTTATACTACGATAGAATTTCAAGCATCTTTTACCATAAATATGAGACTGATATAATTACTTCATTCAAATTCAAGAGCATATTCAGTATCTGTTTGTTCTCGAATGTATTCTTTATAGTGAACTTCACTACAGTCTACATCTCCCAGCTAATCTGACTCCACCTCTTCCATAAAGCAATTCTGACTTCTACCATGAAAGTAAAAAATTTAACTTGGATTGATAGAGGCTCAATTACACTTAGTTTTCTTATTTCTCAGATTAATTAGTTCATTTTTGAGGTATGAAAGCATATTTGAGGACCACCAATATTCCTCTATCTAAAGGCATTAAGACAATAAATCATTTGAGAACTAGGGAGAAAAACAATGAAAATCAATCATTTGAATACTAGGAAATCAATCATTAGGTTTAATCTTTACTGAAAAAGAAGGCTATGATTAGGGGAAAACCCGCAAGCTCTAATTAAGAATTAAAGTTGGACTAGTGTGACACAATAGAAGTTAGGGTTTTCTAAGGTAATATTTCTCAGTAGTCCTTATTTAGCTTATTGGTTGTATAGTGTACTGTAAATAGAACAATTAACATAACTTTCATCATGGAGATTCCCAAGCAAGATTTATTATTTAGTAGACTGTTTAATACACTCCACTCCTATATTTCCTATTGTTCATCATTATAGAATTTTAGACTACTATATATCAAGAAAGTGCACAATCTCGAACCAGCTGTAACACGCAGAAAGTATAAGAGGACAAAAAATTAAAAGTTAAGGATAAACATTGAGCAAATAATGATATATGAAACAACAAATTTGAAAAGTAGCAGGTTTTAATAATGTAACTAAGTAGAATAATTAGAAAAAATAACTCCAAAAACCTTTACTTTTCTTTTAGTGGTTGGATGAAATATATAGCATCCATTGAAGGTAAAGGCTCCCTTCTTTTGAAAATGTCCTCTACCACTGCAAAATAGAATGTGAAACTTATTTAACCGCGACAAATATTATTGATTGTAAGAATTTCAAAAATTTGCATGTAAAGTTTTTGTACAAAAATTCCTTGCAAAAAAGTGTATATAGTGGATTGCAAGAATTTTCAAAATCATAAAAGGACTAGTCACTAACTTCTATGCGATGATATCATACACAAACTTAGATAGCATTCAATGGAGAGATAAAATCCATATACCTATCCCCTAAAAGTTAGCAAGGCTTGTACATTGATAATTATACACCAACTCGCATGAGAGTACCAAGTTGGTCGGTCCTTCAAATTTACTTGAAAAAGGCTGATGGAAATTGGAAGATCGTGAGGGATGATCGTTTGACACTTTATTGTCAAAACTTAAAATTTTTTGTTGTCTTCATGTTCGACATTTTATCATATTTTTCTTTCCACTTCCCCTCTTTGCTTCTCATTTCTCCTCCGTTACCAATTGAGCGTGGTGTTTCCTACTCATCTTTTGTCCCTCTATCCTTGTCTTTTTCTTTTTTTCTTTTTATATCAAGTATCCAAATCTTACAACCCGACTAATCCTGGAGTAGATGGTCCGGACCCACATTCCAGCCACCAAGTAAATCCAGGAAGTATGGTGGCTCCTGATGTGGCGCCCCAACTTCACTATTAGTTCAATCGTCGTAGGTGTGCCCTACTTGTCTTGCTCCCACACTTTCTAGTTTATTGTGTGCACCAATGGGGCAATAATATGTGGCACAAACTACCAGTCATGGAGACAACATGGTATAGTAATGTTAGTGTGCATTGTAAATGGAGTTTTTTTCCCACAAACTACATGTTGTTTTTAATGTGAGAAGAACTTGAATACAAAACCAAGTTTGTATTCCTGCAAAAAATCTTCACTTATCCCTCTTTCCAAAAAAGTGAATCGAAAGATCTAGATAAGGTACAAGTACAGAAGATCATGGCAAGTTTATTACTCTATTTTTGCTACATTAGATATTAACAAGATATAGGAGGATCTCCTATGGCAAGTTTAGACCAATCTAGAAGGAGATTCTTCATTATTCCAAAATAATTAGGATACAGACATTTTGCTAACAATGAGAATCTACCTTAATATTTCCAAATTTCAAATACTAATCCATTTAAAGCATAACAGCATAATAGGAAAATTATTAAATTTCTGTGTAGACCAATATTCAAAGAAATTGAAAAGGTCTCATCATCAAACTACAAAACATAAGTAAATGTCAGTTTATTAGGAACAATTACAAGTTGAAAAAAATAGTATTGTCTTTCTTTTGAAACTTGTGCGCAACTTCAACAAGTTCAATTTTGAAATATTTGATCTAAGATTTCATATGGAAAGTCAGATGACGTTGACAAGCATCATAAGTTAACAAAAGGTGTAACAACTTGGTTAATGGAACAAAGATTTGAAACCTTGCCCCCAAACACCCATCATCCTTCAATGGAAATATTTTATTTCATATTCAAGATTTTATTTTTTTTGGTGGCTTAGCAATTTCCATTGCCACTAGATGTGTCACTTGATTTTGAAAAGGCCAATCTCTTGATGGGTGCTCATCATGACCACCTCTCTCAAGATACACTAGTTTCTAATATGACGATTAACAATAGCTATTGGACTTCTCCCTTTTACATTTCAATTCTCTAAGATGGCTTCTCAGGAAATTATTATGCCTAAAAATTCTAATGCCATTAACTCTAACTCTGATGATGAGAGACGAAAGGCATGTTAAATTTCTACTATAATAATCATTGCACTATCATTGATAAAGGAAAGAAGAGTAGGTCCCACCAGATTATTTGAATTTTCAATCACTCTAACAATTAAGGTCTTATGTTGGATTTTTCTATAGGAACACAAAAATTAGTTTGAAGAGACCATATTTCCTTTCATGATATCTATTGTTGCATATGCCATCCAATGCCTCAATCTGAATATCTTATCCAGCAATTATGAATTTACAAACCCGGATGGCTATTTTTGCAGCATCACTACAACTTGAGCCATGAAGAATCTATATGGAAAGTTTATGGCAAAATGATTGACTGGATAACCATAATTCCTCCATACTTAACACTCTATTGGATGGTTGAATTGGTTCAATATGGAGAGAACGCAACAACAGGATTGTTAACCCCTCGTCCAACTATTCCTACCAATCTTTGAAGTAAATTTGTAAAGAACAAAAAAAACTATCAGTAGTTTAAAAAAAAAAAATCTAATGGAGACAATCATATTATTACTAAAACAAAAGGGCAAGTAAGATAAGATTTTCAAGCTTTAAAAAGTGACTAAACCTACATGAGATTTCTTGGTTTGTAATGTCTGCCATCTTACAAGAAAAAGACATCACTTTGAGAGTGAATTTGTCCATGATAAGTATCTGCAATATAAATCCAATTCCAGTTGTAAGTGCTTCGTACTGTGATGAATTTCTTGCAACATGATTAAATGAAAAAAGGATGGAAACTTCTTCCATAAATTCGATAAATGATAACAAAGAAAAATGTTAATAAATGTCAATTAAGAAGAATTCATAAAGGAGTAAAATACAGGTTCATAGTTTGTTTGTGCCCATTCATAGAGGAGTAAATAGAAGGGAAGCAAGCTGGACGTATAGTCAAACTCACTTCCTGTGCTTTTCTTGTCATCGTACGCTTTTTATATTTTCTGCCAAAATGGATAAATAAGAACTAACCTTCCATGGGGTAGTCGAGCTCTTTGTTTCCGACGATCTAAGCATTTCATTTAAAATTCCTGAAAATAATCCAAAGGCCAAAATAGATTTTGTGAATTAGTTAGCAATTTCCCGATAAGGAAGCGAGCAAAAGCACTCACTTTCACGACTAATTTGACGGAAAAACTTATGATCCGCGTTGGCGTGAGCGAAGTCCCATTCCGACATCGACATGGTTCGTACTTCGTGGTCTTGTTCCTGCCCTTAGTTTTATTTTTTACTATTGGAAGTCACGAGGAAGAAGAAGTGAAAGGATAAAAAGAATATGATTGTGGCTAATGGAGAGATGGCTCAGCGGAATTGTCGAGCGTGTGTGGTTACCATACTCATTTGCCCATCGTCTCCTATATATTCGGATCCCATTTGTTACTGCCCTTTCTCTCGTCAGAAAATACTAAATATAAATAAAATAGCTCTAATTTTGGTCAAGAATTTTTTTAATAGAAATTTATTACTAAAAGGGACCGTACTCGATCAATTTTTTTAAAAAAAAATAGTTAAAACTAGTATATAAATCTAAATAAGATGATATTGTCCATTTTACTTTTTTTATTACCATTTTTAAACTCAGCAAGCATTTAAAATTATAAAAAAATAAATAAATAGTGAAGAGGGCAGCGAAACGCGGTGGAAAGGGTGAAGGAAGAAGAAGCCCAGCAGCAGAAGCAGCGATGGGGAAGGAGCCGACGGATGAGCAGGTGGCGTCGATGAAGGAGGCCTTCAACCTGTTCGACACCGACGGCGACGGCCGGATCGCCGCGTCGGAGCTTGGCATCCTGATGCGCTCCCTTGGCGGCAACCCGACCCAGGCCCAGCTCAAGGAGATCGCCGCCACCGAGGGCCTTACCGACCCCTTCGACTTCCCCCGATTTCTCGATCTCATGCGCAAGTACCTCCGCCCCGAGCCCTTCGACCGCCAGCTCCGCGATGCCTTTCGCGTCCTCGACAAGGATTCCACCGGCAAAGTCTCCGTTGCTGACCTACGCCACGTACTCACCAGCATCGGCGAGAAACTTGAGCCCGCTGAGTTTGATGAGTGGATCCGCGAGGTGGAGGTCGGCCCCGACGGTACTATTCAATACGAAGACTTCATTGTTCGCATGGTCGCCAAGTGATCCTTTCCTTTCCAGCGGCGTCTGAGCCAGGTACGTCCAGATCTTCGTTTGCGGATTCTATTCTTTTCATTTAGTTATGCGATCTGTTCGTTTGCTTGGGATCTGATCATAATTGGACCTGTTTGGCTAGAGATCCGTAATTATAGCCCGCCCAAATTCTCAATTATGTTTATGACTAGGATCTCCAATTTTTTTGTGATTGCTGTCTGATCTGAATGCGTTTCGTAAAGTCTACCGAGTGTCTGATGAAAGATAAATTTCGAATCAACTTTTTTTTTTTTCCTTAGTGTCGTGATTTTTCAAAAAGATGGTTGTTTCTATACTTCTTCACGGAGGTGTCTTCATATTCTTAGGAAGTCTAGAATTTTTTAGAAGAAAACAAATCTTTCCATACCAGCAAATCTTAACATACCAACATAGTTTGATGAATTTGTGCTTCATATATGAAATGATTTAGTGATAAATTCCTTCTTTTACAAACTATATTCTCCCAGAGATAGGACTAAATTATTAATTTGCTTTAGTTGATCAACGGGTCTCAAAATTTGTAGTTGTTTTGTTACTAGTTGATTAAGTCATTCTGGAGCCAAATAATTAAGATATAACTAGTTTGATTCTATTTCAGTAGTTCTAACAAGTTATAATCTAATGATACATTTACTTTATTACCCATAAAAAGCATATATCTATCCTCCATCTAAACACAAAGATAAAATTTAGCTTAATGGGGAAGACCCTTATCAGATATAAAGAGGGACTTATGACTATTGGTTTATCTAATCTCATTTTTCTCCCCTACCTTCCACCTCTTGTTATCCGGCTGTAGTTCAGTTAGTATGAGTGTCAAAGATCTAGGAGTAAGAAAAAAAAAGGAATGACATCATAGTTGACTGCATATATGATAACTCTTTTTCACTCTTTTTTTCTTATATTTCATCTTGAATCTTGCACTCTAGTGGAGATGGTAAATGATCATTATATCACTGCTCAAATTTTATTTATATCCTCTGTCATGAGTCATGGCATTAGAAGACTTGGGAATCTTCTAGTGCTTCATGGTCACTATAATAGTGACAAAATTCTGAATAATTTAAATACATATAGTGTTGGCAATAGTTTCAGATATGCTAGTTACCTAGAAACTCAATATTGTTGGCAAACCTGTCAAACAATATCGTTGCATGTTGATGTTAGTCGTCACTTCCACAAAATCTGTGCAAGAAATGTGCCAGGCATTATAACTCATAACATATTTAAGTAATTTGAGGTACTTTTCTCATCCAAGGATGTCCAGAAACCTAGTCTATGGTTATGCCATAGTAATACAAAGTTGTTTGGAGAAATTGCCAAGGATATTCTTATGCTACAGCCCAAGTGCTAAGTGGCTACTTGGAACCCTATCATTGATTTGGGATATCAAAATAGATAGAGGTCATGATTGTTGTGGAAGATAGCGTGTATTGTAGAAATATACACCACACGGGTAAGGCATGTTTGATGTCAGTTCTGGAACAAACAGCAAATTTATGAGATTTATAGAGCTTTATAGATGGAGTAGATGATCTAGCATAATACCACAAATGAATGCATTGAAGACTATATCCTGCCAAATACCAACAATCACAACAACAAAACACATGCCCAAACAATTTCTTTGGTAGATGTATTTTTTTCCCCAATATAATCATTTTATTGAGTATTTTCATGTAAAGAAAAGCAAGCCTATTACAAAAATGGAGTAAACAACAAGAGGCATATACCATTGTGTTACAAAAATATATTTGAAAACTGAGATAACTGTGTTGGAGCTTTCTATTCAGAAATCCCATAGTTCCAATGAAAGATTTCAATGGACATATATGAGTTAAAAAAATACATGAGGAATGCAAATTATCTTAATTGTTTATGAACAAAACAAAATTATCTCTAAGAATATAATTGAACAAGTGAATATACTTATTGTTAGATGATTAAAAATTTAAAAGGCCATCAGAATATACCAAGTAATAAATTATAAAAGACAATAAAACTCTTGTCCAGGTTTAATTGTTGATCCCTATTAGGTGGTTTAAGTTTGAGTGCTAGGTATTAATATTAAAGTTTGTGCTATTACTTGACTGTTCTCATTCTTTTGGTTCTTTGCAAAATAATTATCTTCTTTTCTGGATTGAGAAATTTGGGAAGGAATGAAGGGAATGGATTTGATTTCCATTATTTGTGAAGCCAATTATAGGGATGAATTATCTTTAAATTTTTCTTCACATTTTTTTGTGTTTGGCAATTTGGAGATATCCATTGCCCTTCAGTTCTTTTCTGATTCTTTTCTTTTGCTCCCCTTTCCTCTTCCCAGTTCCTATACAAACTTTCATAGAAGTCTGGTATGTTCTATAGTTAAACAATTTAAACGATTAGAGCTGGATGTGTGAAAGATAGTGAGATTAAATTAAAAATGTAGTAAACATAACTAAATGTGATCTAAGAGGTCCAAACCTTATTAGTGATATAGATACACAAACTTCAATGCAGTTAGCATTATTACATTAAATAGTTGGGACTAAAATTGTGGATGATAAAACTGTTAAATGCTTCCTCTGTCTTTCCATTTTATTTATCACACTGCTAAATATGGTAAATTATGTTGTTTTGAATACTTTTAACCTCAAGAAGGCTCACATATAAACAACATCAAGAAGAAAATGAAGCCATGAATCCTGAATATTGAGGGTGCTATATGGATTTTATCTTGTATTGAATTTTAAAGCTATATCAGTAGTGTTCAAAATTTTCAAATCACTTCTTATTACGTTAAACAAAACTAATCACATTTAAAAAAAATTACTGACCTACATATTTTTTTAATTTTGTTTTGGACAAGGATTCAATTGTTTGTACTTTGTATAGTGGGTTGTCATCGTATTTTGGGTTGTCCTTGTCATCATGATCATTGTTATATCACTCCCAACTACTTGTAATTGACCCTCAGTTGAACTCTTTATAGACTACTAATATACAAATATTTTAAATAATCTTTTATTACATTAAGACAAATTTTGATAGACTCCACTGTTTGTCTTTGAACATTCCAATGCCATAATATGAAAAAGACCACACTGACTGAAATATTAGTTTCATCAGTGAGTTGGCATGTGAATTTTTAGCTTTGGCTGGTGGATACTATTCATATTGGCCTTCCTTTGGATGGTAGGCTTTTAGACGAGTTTTCACAGTATTGGATTGCTACTAACTGAAGCCTATTTCTTAATCAAACAACTCTCTCTCTCTCTCTCTCTCTCCATAACACATTAAGACATTTTAAAATCATTTAAACAGCAAACTTCAGGTGCCAAACATAAATTTATGTTTGTTGTTTTCTTCATATTACTATGACAAGTTAATGGACACACCATCACAACAATAACTATAACAACCAAGCCTTTACCAGTAAGTACCAAAATTCCACACAAGAGTTATGTGATACATTTGAATACCTGCATCCTGCTGATATAACATGGTTCAGTTTGAGTTCAAATGCCAACTATATTTGTTCAGAATTTCTTATCAGTCAATTCATTTTAGGAAGGAGGTAGGTAGATTCATGGACAGAGATATGTTCAAAGATGACTTTAGATTCTATAAGAGTTGAATATCTTGAGTGGAAGGAGTAAGGGAAGAAGAAGATCAAAGAAAACCTTAATGCAATAAAAAAACATTTAATTAATTTGAAAACTACCATTACATAGTATTCAATGGAGGGACATGATTAATGTAGTCGATGCCAAATAGTTGGAACAAGCACAATTTGACAATGATTATTTTTTATCGAATCTACACAACTCCACAGAATTTTGTATGCTCGTGAAACAATGCTAGTCTAACCTTGTTGCTAGTCTTTTATGTTCTCTATTTCCCTTCAGTTTTTTTTTTCTGTCTCTACTTTATGTTTGCTATTAGCCGACCTCACCTAGTGGGAAAAGGTTGTTGTTGTACTTTATGTTTGCTATTGTGGTGTCTAATGTAGTTTTTTTTCGATTTATATTAATCTGTCAATGTTAAACAACAAAAAGACGTTAGTGATTCCATAATCACATTCTTAAACCGTATAAATAGAAATATAGTTTTGTTCCATCACATTCATTACTTCTATTCATGCATCCTTGATGTTGCTCTAAACACATGAAGTTTTCCCTCAATTTTTTTGTTTACAACTAACTCGCAGATTTTCTTTCCAAGCACGAAATTGCATGGAGGACTGGCCATGACTGATGGTTGTATCGAGTGACTCGTTATATTTTCTTCACCAGTATTACGTCGGACTTGGTTGTTTAACATTATTAGTTTGATTAACATCTTGTTTTGTTGAATGGCCGATGCATTGAACCTGTGTTTGAATGGTTACCATAAAACTCAACCGTGTTGCATTTTCAAATTCTGTTTTGTTTGTAATGAATCTTGCACTTTGAAAGTATCAGAGTTGGATACAATTGTCGCATCGTCTTTTCTGCATAACTTTTACAAGTGTTACCAAATCCTGTACCCCGCCAAAGTGGCAATTTGATCACTCACAGAGGGACCTGACTGCCATTCTCTTTCTTAGTATGTAAAATTAACGGTACTAATTGACCAAAAAGTGCATTTAAATTTGTAAAAAATTTTAAAAGAGCATCAACTAGATTTTTTTTTTTAAATATTTTTGTTTCTCATTTTATCCCACTCACTTTCGTGTTATATTTAAAGAATAGTATCACATATATTTTAAATATTTTAAATATTAACACCAAGGTGTTGTTTTTTGAAATTCAGTGTTGGTATTGTTTTTTGAATGCAATCAGAAAGAGAACAGGAGTAAAACGGAAAATAAGTATGCTTTTTAGAATTGAAAGTTAGATGTGTTTTTTTGAAAATTTTACAATTGTAAGTGCGTTGGCTATAAAATTAAATTCCTACTGTAGATTGGGTCACTCGCAACTGAATTAGATTTTAACTATTTTGTTTACCAGTGTTGATCGAATTCTTAGTGAAATGGACAAAATTAATAAACTTTGATACCGAAATAAACCTTTCTCCCGGCAGAAACATAAACAGAAACATATTATTTAATTTAAGCCTCGTGTTCGCTCAAGTAATCTGTTTTTGATAGGAATTTTTTATAAAAAAAAACAATAAAAATACGCTACCAGCTCTACGAACTGACACTCAATTAGGACAGCTAGAATATGGTGTCAACCGTCCCCACTTCACGCCGTTTCACTTGTCCTCCAGACCACCACAACCACCATTACAACCCCAAATGCAAATGTGCTAGCTCTCATTTTTCACGGATTTGGTGGGAGATACTGATTGCTCGCTTACTTCAGAGAACGAGTTGCCACCAACCGTTTCCCCCTCAAACGACAATTCCCCTCACCAACCGAACCAGTCATTCATGCAGTAAGCTATCGACATGGTTCGGTCTAATGCGACTCCTTCCTAAAGCGATGATTCATGGAACCTCTAGCAGTCTCAGGGAACCAGTCAGTCGGGTCTACTCAGGTCGAACCGGCCGATTCCGTCCGGTCTAAACCGACTTGGAGCCACCGACAGTCTTGTGGTGGTCCCCCACGGGAGGGACATCGCACCGACTCGTTTTTGATTTACGGAGTGAAAGACATTCTTCTAATAGCGTGATTCTTCGGATTACAGCGCTTGCGAGAGCTGTGGGTGGGAGAGAAAGAGTGGTTCCCAAGTCTCTCTCCTTCCTCTTCACCCCCTTCATATTTGTTCCTTTCAGACGCCAGATCTCCCGGACCATCTCCTCGATCGCTCTTTGATGCGTGCGATGTTGCTCACGATGAGGCTGCTGCTGGCGGTGGCGGTGGTGGCGGCGGTGGCGGGTGGCTGGGCGGAGGCCGGCAAGCCGAAGCTGAAGACGTGCGACAAGGGGTGGGAGTGCAGCGGCAGCATCTACTGCTGCAACGAGACCATCACCGACTACTTCCAGGTGTACCAGTTCGAGAACCTCTTCAGCAAGCGCAACGCGCCGGTCTCACATGCCGTCGGCTTCTGGGACTACCAGTCCTTCATCGCCGCCGCCGCCCTCTTTGAGCCCCTCGGGTTCGGGACCACCGGCGATAAGCTTACCAAGATGAGGGAGGTCGCCGCCTTCCTCGGCCATGTCGGCAGCAAAACCTCCTGTGAGCCCCTTGCATCTTATTCCCCTTTTCCTTTCTACTACATATTTTGAATGGTTTATTTAGCTTTGTTCATGTGTATACGTCCGATCTCGACCTGGAGTCTCCATTAATCTGTTCATTTTAAATAGTCTGTCCGGATAAAAGTTTTTGCCCTTACAAAATCGATTAGTTTGAATCTAACAAACAATTAACCTAACCTAATAATCTGCTGCCTTGTTCCATTTACTTATAGTGCTTGATCTGATAAATGGCAATTAGTTGCCTTAGGTTTTATCAATCCCCTCAGTTAGTAGAAATTTGGAGTTTGAATACATTGATATTTAGTTACTCTGTACATAAGTTCTGTGCCTTGCTTTAACACAACTTTATACATAGATTTTCCTGAATCCTCACAAGTGCAATTGATTTATGTATTCATTTGTGTAAAAGACAAGAAGACAATGATGTTGGTTTGGTTCACTCACCTATTTGATCAATAATTGAATTTGACATGCAAAACTAAAAACAAACACATACAATTCAATTAAAACTCATTATCTGAGTTCATAATATATTATACATATTGACCAAAAGAGGCAATCTTATATTACATGCTTGTACTTAAGTCTTGTCAATGAAGCCAGTAAACCATTTCCTTGCAGAATCATAAAACATAATTCATCACTGTATTCTTTGTCGTAAATCATAATTTATCTTCATTAAACTATATCAGTTCCAATTTTTTGCATTAAGCTAATGATGAATCATAGTTGAATGGGTATGACTTCTTCTCAAGCATAGTGGGTATTACTTGATACATATTGATGCTCTGACCTAGTAGTTTGTGCAAACATATTACTTAAGTAAAATTCCCTGTTAATCCCTCATCCTCTGTAAATAAAAAAAAAAAAAAGGAAAGAAAAAATTTGACCAAGTGCTTCCATAATGAATCTGATTTTGCCTCATATTGGAGCATAAGGTGATATTGCTTACCCAAGCGGCCCAGTATCGCGGTCCTACGGCAAGATAAATCACAGAGGGTATTTTTGCCCTAGCGTAATGGACCTTTGCATGGGGAATGGGATTTTGCCTCATATTGAACTAGGATGATGAATGAAGAATAGTTGAATGAATTATCCATGTATATTAACTGTTCTATTCATATTAAATTATATATTAACTATTTAACGGATTAATCATCTACTCCAGGTGGGTATGGTGTTGCCACTGGTGGCCCACTTGCATGGGGATTATGTTATAATCATGAAATGAGCCCAAGCCAAGATTATTGCGAGAAAGACTACCTCTATCCTTGCATTGAAGGTGTTGAATATTATGGGCGTGGGGCTCTACCTGTGTACTGGTATGCTCAGTATGAATTAGGTGCAATGATGCAACATACATATTAAAATTATAGTTTGGATTTTGGTAAAATGACTGTTGATGTATTCTGTGATTGACTTTTTCGAGTTCATTTCAGGAACTACAACTATGGTCTAGTTGGTGATGGCATAAAGGTCGACCTTTTGAACCATCCAGAGTTCCTCGAGCAGAATGCTACTATAGCTTTCCAAGCAGCCATGTGGAGGTGGATGACACCGATGAAGAAGAAGCAGCCTTCGGCGCATGATGTTTTTGTCGGGAACTGGAAGCCCACAACGAACGATACCTTGTCCAAAAGGTTGCCGGGATTCGGACTCACCATGAACATTTTGTACGGAGATAGTATTTGTGGCCAAGGCTTCATTGATTCCATGAACAACATCATATCACACTACCAGTATTACTTGGACCTGATGGGAGTAGGGCGTGGAAGCTCGGGCGACAACGTGGATTGTGCAGAACAAGTGCCTTTCAACCCATCTTACAAAGCTGCTACAACCTAAATTATCAAGCCGTTCGATATTTGTTGAGTGCTCAGCATGAAGTCTCTCAATAAACTATGTGTCAAGTAAGTTGTGTAGTAAAAGTTTCTGTTTTGAGATGTGAAGTAAAGGTATCATGTCAATTGGCTTTGCTACTGTTCATTAATGATTTAGGGATGTATCTCATGTGGTTTGTCCAGTGGTAAAACACCCTTATGAATGCTATATATTCTTTATTCCGATATGAAAATTATTATCTTTGAATTATGTTTATAGAGATGGTTACCTTGGTTTTTTACAATATGAATGCAGTAAGTTTTAGAGATGGTCACTCTTGTGTTCTCATACTTCAGCATCTCAATGCACCGATGCCTCCTTATGGACTGTGATGATCGTATGCTTTGCTCCAAAGGGATTGTGTTTGCGACATTAGACAAGAAAACAAGATCTGAATGAGGAATAATAAGTAAAAGGTGTGAGTGGGTTTCGATAAAGGCTAGGATAGCCGCTGCTGGCGAAGGATTACACCTGCAGTTACATCCGAGATGAGGCATTAGTCTCCCACGTTGCACGTCGATATCCTTACGCTTAGGGTATATGTAGTCGTAAATCTCTTAAAGAAGTTTATATTCTGTCATATCATCGTCACATCAAAATTTAAAAATTTTATTTCTTTCACTCTCTATTATCATAAAACTTCTTTCTTTTAAAAACTCCATTACTTTTAAAATTCCCTCTCTATCCTCTCTCCACGATTTTTTTTATAAACTTGATCCCAAGATTTTGATATAGGTTTATAAAAAAAATTATAAACTCCATCTATGTAGTGGGGGAAGAATTTATATTGAGAGATTTATAGTATAAATTATATGCTATAAATCTCTCATTGCTTTTATTATCTGATTATCATATAATTATATAATTAAGATTATGTAAAATAAAAAAATATAATATAATTTAATATTATTTGATCCAATCTAAATAATTTAACGAAAACATGTTTATTTAAAGATTTAATTTATAAATTAGTTTGATATTTTATTATATTATCTATCGTTACAAAATTATATTTTACGGTTTTTTTTTTTATTTTATTTTTTTTTCCTTTTTTATGCTTTTATTTTAAGGTTTTTTTTACGTATTTAATTTTTCTTTTTTTACGTTTTTCTTTTTTAAGGTTTTTTTATTTTTTTTTTACATTTTTTTAACGTTTTCCTTTTTTTTAAACATTTTTCTCTTTTTTTACGTTTTTCTTTTTTTCTTCTGTCTGTTTTTTTACGTTTTTTTCCTTTTTTTTAAAAAACGTTTTCCTTTCTTTTAACTTTACGTTTTTTTTATTTTTTCCCCTTTTTTCAAAAATATAACTTTATTTTTTAAATAAAATATCATATATTTTTATTTTTGTTTAATTTTTATAATTTAAAATAAAATTTTCGTTAGTAAAAAATTTTAAGGGTATTTTTGATTGAAAATTTTCGTTAACCCTGGAATTAAAAAAAAAACTTCACTTTTTAAAGATTTTTTGATTTCGGATTGTATGTCCCTTTTGCAAACGCGTTAGCATAGATCATTACTCGAAAATTATCGATTACCTAAATTAAATAATATCTTTGTTGATAACCTTAGATGGATAACCAAAATTATTAAGAATAACCTCAATCAAATACACTCTTAGAACATCTTTAATAGTTAAACATCTACCCTTTTTTTTTATAGTTTTCAATATGCACATCAAAAGTGTACTATTCTTTCTATAATAAAAAATTCAGTTCAGTTAGTCTGATTTGTGTTGATTACTTTTATTGAGTAGTTAAATTTAGTTGAGTTATTAGTGAAGCCTAGGTTTTTTCTCTTAATTGCTTTAGGGGTAAGTTTCTTTCTTGTTAAGTCATTTGGATTTAATCTAGGATTTAAATTATGCTCTAGAACAGATTTAGTCCATTCTCATTCCTTTCATTAGCTTGCATTTCAACCTTTTAATCTAGGATTTAAAGTAAAAACATAGCAACCCCACTTTCAAATAGGAAATTATAAAAAAAGAATTTTTAATCTAAGATAAATATTCTTCTATTAGTTTTCTCGAGAGAGTTGACTTGGCCCATATACTACATCATTTCTAGAGTAAAGTTGAGGATTTTAAAATACTTAATTAATTTAGAGTTCACACTTAATTTTAGATTCATCCCTGAATAAAATTATGATCGATATTGGTCGGTGGTCAAGATGCTATGGTGGTGAGGATGGATAAGAAAATTAGTTAAATTTGATTGACCGATGAATTTAAAATCCATTTATCCAAATGTTTTTTTTTGTTTTGTTTTTTTTAAAAGTAAACTGAGAAAAGTGTGTCTATTCACGTATAATCTCTCCTTTTTATCATTCGCACTCCAAAGTAAACAGGGCAATGCGAAATATATTGATTTCATCATAAATTAAAAGGACATCTTTTGTCATCGTTTTATTAAAAATGGCATCTTGTTAAAAAAATATATATTAAAACAACACTCTAATATACCTTTGTTCGAGCATTCATAACTTTTAACCTATAAAGTAAAATTGATCAAACTTAATCAAAATTATTATACAAAATAAATTATACATAAAGCACATATGAACCAAGTTAGCATTGATCAAATTTAATCAAAATTATTTAAATCTCTTCAAAATTTGATCAATATTAGTGTAGCAGTTATTATGCATGGCTACTTTACTAATTTTAAAGTAATTTCAATCCAGTTCAAAGAATTTTATTTGAGTTTAAAGTAAGGACATACTCAAAAAGTTAGCATACGGATTAGTCTTAGTCATTCAGAGATTATGTTTGTACTTCCTTTCTTATTCGATCATAATGTTAACCAATAATATATTGGGTCGAGTACTCATCAACTCGGATATTTCGGGAAGATTCATCAAATTGACCATGGAACTTAGTGAATATGACATATAATATCAACCCCAAACGACCATCAAAGTTCAAGCCTTAGACGATTTCGTGACTGGGATACAAAACCTGAAAACAGAAGGGACCTAGAAAATATACGTAGACAGGTCGTCTATTCGGCAAGGTAGTGGGGTCAAAATTCTCATGATATCACCTCGAAAAGATAGACCGCAGCTATCCGTTCAATTAGATTATCGAGCTACTAATAATGAAATGGAGTATGAGATATTGATAATTGGTTTGCAAGCCGCAAGACAGGTGAGAACTACCTAGATCCTAATTTATTCAGATTCTCAATTAGTAGCTCAACAGTTGTCGGACAATTTTGAGATTAATAATAAATGACTAAGGTTGTATACAGAGGTATTCGAGAAGTTGAAGGAGGGGTTTCAAGAGGTGGCCTCACAGAAAATCCCTCGAGTGGAAAATTAGAAGGGAGACGAGTTAGCCAAATTGGCTGGCTCCTTAGTCCCTTGGACCTTAGATAATCCTATGGAGTAAACATTGTTGATAACTCATATCAAAAGATAAGTCGAGTTAGAATTACAAAGCAACTAGAGAGCACCATTAATTTCGTTCATTTAGCCGGGAATTTTACCCTCTGATCGGGAGTAAACGCATATGATCAAAAAGCACATTAATTGGAGACTACTTGTACAAGAGGGCTTTCTCTCACCATTTGCTCCGGTGCATCAAGTCGGATGATGTGCAGTATATTTTACAAGAAGTTCATCATGGCTCTTATGGAATCCACTCAGGCTATTGATCGCTTGCTCAAAAAATTTTACTAGCCGGGTATTTTTGGCCAACTCTGCAAGTCGACTCAGCTCAGCTAGTAGCTACTTGTTTATCATGTCAAAAGCACTAGAACATCCCATACCACCCTCACAAAGTTGTTGAAGACTTCAATCGTTTCATGTCTGTTCGACTAATGGAAAATGGATATTGTAGGACCCTTCTTGATGACACCTAATTAGAAAAGATTCTTTTAGTGACTGTCGATTACTTCTCCAAATGGGTGGAGACTTAGGCGCTGGCAAAGATAACCAAACGGATATCATCAAATTCCTATAACAGAACATCATATGCAGGTATGGAATTCCTCACAAGCTCGTCTCGGATAATGAAAGATAATTTCAGGGGCAAAAAATCCGAGAGTGGTGCTTAAGTTATGACATTTTGTAAGCTTTCACCTCTATGGTTTATCCTCAAAGTGACCAAACAAAAATCAGCAATGGGGAGATCATCAGAGGCATTAAAACCAAGTTGGATCATGTTGGAAGGAGTTAGGTGGACAAACTAACGAGTGTGCTGTGGGCTTATCAAACCACCCCTTGAGAAAGCACAAGTATAACACCCTTCCATTTGATTTATGATGGAGAAGCAGTCGTCCCTGTTAAAGTAGGATGGGAGTTTGATTGAAGGCAGCTATATGATGAAGATAATGTCGATCGGCGCCTTATAGAGCTCGATTTGATTGAAGAAACCATAGACAAAGTAGCTGCTTGGTTGGTGGCCTATATTCAAAGGATGAAATAAAACTACAATCGTAGAGTCATCCCAAGATTTTTTTCAACTGAACAACTTAGTTTGGAAGCAGATCGAGCTGGTCAGGATGTCAGCAAGTTAGAGCCCTAATAGGGTGGACTATACAAGGTGGTGTAGAGACTCACCTCAAAATCCTATTATCTTCAAGACGCTGAGTGAAGAAACTTGGAGTGGTCATGGAGTGTAAACTACCTGCAACCTTATCAAACCGAGAGTATGCCTGTAGTATGTGTATATGTTGTTGGTGCGGCTAGCACTAACGATCTAACTCAGGTTTTGATGAATGACAAATCAGGTTAAGTTAGATTTGTCGTTATCTAACACTCTGATCGAGTGTACAGGCTAAGTCCAGACAGGTCGACGGGCTGATCGAATGTCTGGCACAAAGTCCAAGCGGGTCGACGGGCTGACCGGACGCTTGGCACGAAGTCTAACTAGGTCGACGGACTGACCGAATAGCTGGCGAGAAGTCCAGGTGGGTCGACGGGCTGACCGGACGCTTAGCACGAAGTCCAGCTAGGTCGACGGGTTGACTGGATAGCTGGCGAGAAGTCCAGACGGGTCGAAGGGCTGACCGGACGTCTGGCAGGTGAGTAAAGGTAAGTCACTGAAAGGGAGTGACTGTGAGAATGCGTTCCCGGGAAGGGAACATTAGGCGTCGATCTGGCTTAGATCCATTTCGGATATCTAAGTCGAGATCGTGACTAGATTCCCGTCTCGGAAAGACGGAATCTAAGTCATACTTTTGATATTGAATTTATAAAACTGTGCTAACACTTTGTTTTGCAGGAAACATATTATATTTGCCTCGGACTAACCTTGTCTTGCAGGAGAAGGAATCTCTGGAGAAAGGTGGTTCGGGCGCCCGAAGGTCCGGGCGCCCGGGAGGCAATTTTATCCTGATCGCGTCATCGCCACGTGGAGCTCGTTGGTTGGACTTGCCACGTCTCACCAGGGCGCCCCGAGCCTCATATAAAAGGAGGGTCAGGGGTGGAGCTCAAAACAACAACTGACAAGAAGATCTTCTACTGCTTGCTCTGCGCTCCTGCGACGCTAACGAAGCTCCGACAACACACGTTTTCCTTTTCAATTTATTCCTTTGTCGGTATTGCTTTTATTTTCATTAGCATTTTCTGTACTTAGTTTGTAATAATTTTCGAACTGCTAGTGATTGTCCACCGAAAGCACTCAACGAGTGCGAGCCTTGGAGTAGGAGTCGACACAGGCTCTGAACCGAGTAAAATTGATCTGTGTTAGCATTGCTTACTTTTTCCGCTGCGCTTAACTCTTTTCGAAAGAATTTTCGTAATCGATATTCACCCCTCCTCTATCGAAACATCACGATCCAACAAGCGGTATCAGAGCGAGTACCGCTCTGATTTGGTGCAACCACCAATCAAGCAAGGGGGTGATTTGTTTTAAAAAAAAAATTCTATTTTCGGATTTCAGTTTTTCGTAAAATTCCAAACTGGTACAATTACCTTTTTGGAAATCTCCTTCCGTCGTAATTACATCTAAATTGGTGCAACATCAATTTAGTTATTTTTATTTAATTCTTCCCGCACTACTAATCCAAGACCAAGTCTTGGAACGTTTCCATTTGTTTTTTTTTTTTTTTGCAGATTAAAAATGTCGCAGATTGAGGGCTTCAGCACAGTGTGACCTCCCCTTTTCAACGGGGATGATTTCTCGTACTGGAAGAAGTGGATGGAAGTATATCTCAAGACAGATTTCGACCAGTGGCTGAGCGTCACAAGAGCCTACAAAATACCAGTAGACAGCTCTGGGAATCTACTGGATCATAAAGAATGGACAACAAACTTAAAGAAGAAGGCATCAACAGAGAACAAGGCAATCAACACATTACAGTGCGGATTAACAAGAGAAGAACTGAACCGGGTCGGACCACATAAAAATGCTAAAGAGCTGTGGGACAAACTGATCGAGCTGCACGAAGGAACGAGCGACGCTAAGGTAACGAAACGAGACTTGCTTCTAAATAGAATATTTAACATAAAAATGCAGGAAGGAGAAACGGCCAGCCAACTTCACGCAAGAATCAAAGATATTCTCAACGGACTCCACGCAATAGGACACTAAATGGAGAACCGGGACTTAATAAGGTATGCCTTAAACGCTTTTCCACGCAACAGCTTGTGGGCATCTATCGTAGATGCCTACAAGATCTCTAAAAATTTATCAAAATTAAAACTAGATGAGCTTTTCTGTGAATTAGAATTGCATGAGCAAACTAACGTCGGGGTCGAGAAAGGTGTAGCTTTATTTGTAGGTTCCTCAAAAGAAAAGAAGAACAAGTCTGAACCTGAAGAACATTCTGACCAGAACTCTGAAAATGAAGAATACCTGGTGAACCTGGTAAGGAAGATGTTCACCAGGAGGAAAAGAAGCTTCAGCAAGAAGGACCTTCAAAAGATCAATTCTCCAACCGAATCGAGGAGTGTGACGTGCTTCGGATGCAACAAAAAGGGGCACTACAAAAACGAGTGCCCAAGACTGAAGATTGACAAACCAAAGCCGACCAAAAAGAAGGCCCTTAAAGCGACGTGGGATGACTCTGTTGGTTGCTACTCGGAAAACCTATAGGTTCCACTGTACAAAAATTTTGTACAAAGGTCTGAACCTTTTCCTAGCTACCATGTGTTCTTTTAAATTAAATTTTGGATCGCCTGCGGAACTTAACACGTTTGATCCAAAACTTAATCTATTTGTTCTTTTAGGTTTTGACTTGGATCTCCTGCGGAACTTAACACGTTCGACCCAAGTCTCCTTAAGTTATTAATTCCATTAAATATTAATTTCCATAAAAGGTTCCCAGTACTGACGTGGCGAGGCACATGGCCTTCTTGGATATGGGAGCAACCACCACCGACTAGACAAAACCTTTAATAGAAAGCTAATATTTAATTTCCTAAAATAACTTTAGGTTAACCAAAGAGAACAATCAAATCACAAGGAAAAGAAAGAAACAAAAGAACACAACTTCGAAAAACATATTCGAAATTCTAGAACGTAAGCCTCTTGTATTTGGTATTATTTCCATAAATAACTAGCATGATGCGGAAATAAAATTTACTAGTTATACCTTGTAGAAAAAACCTCTTGATCTTCTACCGTATTCCTCTTCTAACCTCGGACGTTGTGTGGGCAACGATCTTCCGAGACGAGAAACCACCAATCACCTTCTTCTCCTCCTAGCTAGGTTCGACCAACAAAGAGGAAGCTTCACCAAGGAAGAAAAACAAAATACTAACCAAGCTCCAAGAGATGCTAGCTTTCTCTCTTCTTCTTCTTCTTCTCCGAGTAGTATCCGGCCACCACAAGAGCTCCAATAGAGAGGGAGAGGTTCGGCCACCACAAGAGGAAGAGAGGGAGAGGTTGGCCGGCCACACCAAGGAACAAAAGAGGGAGAGGAATAATAGATGTTGTGTCTTGTGAAGGCACCCTCACCCCTTCTTTTATATTCCTTGGCCTAGGCAAATTAGGAAATTTAATTACAATAAAATTTCCTTAATTTCCTTGACATGATTTAATTGAGAAAAATTAAATAAAATTTCCCAATTTAATCTCTAATGGCCGGCCACTTCTAGAGGAAATAAATTAGACAAGTTTTAATCAACAAATTAAAACTTCCTAATTTGTTTCCGGAAATTTTAAAAATAAAATTTCTCTTTAAAAATCTCTTCATGGTTGATAAAGGAAATTTCTATAATTTTAATTTTATCAACATGTGGATAATTTAAAGAGAAAATAAAATAACTCATCAATCTACAAATAAGGAAAGAGATCTAATCTCTTTCTTTAATCTTTTGTAGATCTTTTACAAGAGAGATATTTTAATTTTAATTCTCTTTAAAAATTATTTCTTCCACATAATAAAAACTAAAATTAAAATCCCTTTTTAATTTAATTTGGCCGGCCCCACTAGCTTGGTTCAAGCTAGGGCCACCCAATAATATACCTAGGCCGGCCCTAGCTTGGTTCCCAAGCTAGCTTGGCCGGCCCTTTATTAGTGGGTATAGAAGGTGGGTATAGGTGGGTATAAAACTTCTACAAATAAGAGGCTACGATAGGGACCGAGAGGAGGGATTGGTTTTGGTCTCCGATAAAATTAAGCATCCGTGTTCGCCCTAACACACAACTTAATTTTATCAATGATAATTCATTCCACTAGAGAATTATCATTGAACTACCGCATCAATCCCAAATTACATTTTTGGGCTCCTTCTTATTATGAGTGTGTTAGTCTCCCTGTGTTTAAGATATCAAATGTCCACTAATTAAGTGAGTTACTGACAACTCATTTAATTAATATCTAAGTCCAAGAGTAGTACCACTCAACCTTCTTCTCATGTCGGACTAAGTCCACCTGCAGGGTTTAACATGACAATCTTTATGAGCTCCTCTTGAGGACATTATCAACCTAGTATCTCTAGGACACAGTTTCCTTCTATAATCAACAACACACACTATAAGTGATACCATTTCCCAACTTATCGGGTTTATTGATTCAACGAACTAAATCTCACCCATTGATAAATTAAAGAAATAAATATCAAATATATGTGCTTGTTATTACATTAGGATTAAGAGCACACACTTCCATAATAACCGAGGTCTTTGTTTCTTTATAAAGTCAGTATAAAAGAAACGACCTCAAATGGTCCTACTCAATACACTCCGAGTGTACTAGTGTAATTATATAGTCAAGATAAACTAATACCTAATTACACTACGACCTTCCAATGGTTTGTTCCTTTCCATCATGGTCGTGAGCTACTGTTTATAATTTATAAGCTACCGATAACATGATCTTACGTGTGTGACACCACACACCATGTCATCTACAATATAAATTAATTGAACAACTACATTTATCATAAATGTAGACATTCGACCAATGTGATTCTTATTTCTAGATAAATGTTTATACCAAAGCTAGGCTTTTAGTATACACTCCAACAATCTCCCACTTATACTAAAAGACTATGCTATATGCTGCCATACATCTGATTCCTAACCCTTCAACATGCCCATCAAAAGCTCTTGCCTTAAGGACCTCGGTGGAAGGATCAATAGGTCATCACCGATGCAATCTAGGCGCAACAACTTCTCCTCGCTTATACGATTTCTCATATTGGTGTGCCCTATTGTGTTTACTTGCCTTATAGACTTATGGTTTCTTGAGTTTGCTATCGCACCAACATTATTACAATAAATTGTAATAATCTTTGGACAAACCGAAATCATATCTAAGTCTATCTTGAGGTTATTGAGTCATACAGCTTTTAATGGCTACCTCGAGGCTTGCCATATACTAAGCTTCTATGGTGGAGTCCAGAAAAACACCTATGCTTATCACTCTTCCATAGTTATGACTTTACCTCCTAAAATAAACACAAAAACCCTGAGGTTGACTTATTATTGTCCCTATCCGATTGGAGGTCAAAATCCATACAACCCATAGGAACCAAATTAACTGCCTTGTAAGCTAGCATATAATCTTTAGTGCCTCTAAGGTACTTTAATATATACTTTACTGCAGTCCAATGTCCTTGTCTAGGGTTACTTTGATATCTGCTAACTATGCTCTTAGCAAAACAGATTTCTGATCTCGTGCATAGCATACATTAGGTTGTCTAACTGCCGAAGCATAAAGAACTGCCTACATGTCCTCAATCTCCTTTAATGTCATCGGAGACATCTCTTTAGATAAAGACACTCCATGCTTAAAAGGTAAGAAACCTTTTGAGGAGTTTTGCATGCTTAAAACGAGCAAGGATTTTTCCGATGTATCAAGCTTGGAATAAATATATTTTTTCTTGTGATCCCTTTGATCTTAAAAAATATATACATTCTCCCAAGTCCTTTATATCGAATTATTTGGACAACCATACCCCTACTTCTGACAACATTTTGATATTGTTTCCAACTACCAAAAATGTTATCTGCGTATAGTACAAGAAATACCACCACGTTTCCATCACACCTTTTGTATACACAAGACTTATCCGGTTACTAAATAAATCCATAGGTCTGGATTACTTTGATAAACCGGATGTTCCAAGACCTTGAAGCTTTGCCTCAGTCCATAGACTGATTGAGCTTGCACACAAGATGCTCTTTGCTCTTTGCAATGAACCCTTCTGGTTGCTTTATATGGATGCTTTCTTCAAGACTTCCATTTAAGGAATGTTGTCTTGACATCCACTTGCCAGATAAAAGAATCCGGATAGACTTAAGCATGGCTACCAGTGAAAAAGTTTCCTTTTTCATCAAGTCTTGCTTTGAAAGTTTCTACCTTTCTGTCTATCCATCTTTTCCTATTGTAGACTTATTTTCACTGAATGGCTTTTACACCATCTGGTGGTTCTACAAGCTTCCAGATTTTATTAGAATACATATATTCTAATTCTGTATTCATTGCTCTTTGCCAAGATGCTGCATCTTTATCTTGGAGTGCTTTATCATATGTCCGGAGATCAGGTTCATGTCCTTCAGGGATCGAGTTCAAAAACTCTCCCAAAACATGAATCTTTTAAGGTTGCTTAACAACCCTCTCACTACGACAAGGCATTTTCTGCAATTGTGTATCATTTGTGATACGTGTTGCAGTTTTCTTGTGGTATCTCATCTTGTACAGTTGGTACTAGATTAGACATGTCTTTTATTATTTTCTTAAGAACAAATTTACTTATGAGCACGTGGTTCATTATATAGTCCTTTTCTAAAAATCAGTCATTGATGTTATCAATGACCTTCTGATTTTTAAGACTATAAACCTACTTTTGTTTATCTAGGATAACTTACAAACAAGTGAACTCCTATCCAACTTATCATTATCTCTCTTTAACATATATGTTGGATTACCTGAATCCGAATATGCTTCAAAATAGGCTTCAGCAATTCTATATGAGTAGAGAGTTATGACTTGGAAGACACTATGTTCACTTTCATTTTCAGAGTTTATCCTTAAAACAAATTTGGTAATTTTTTGAATAACTTATCATCTATCTAATTATTCCATAAGAGTTCTTTACCTTCTTTCTACTACACCATTCTGTTGGGGTGTACCAGATGCAGTTAGTTGGGATTGAAATCAACTTCTGATAAGTGACTCCTAAAATCTCTCAAGAGGTACTTGCCACTACGATCTTCCATAGTGACTTTTTACTTTATTCCTCCACATCAACCTTGTAGTCTTTGAACTAATCAAAGTACTTAGTCTTGCGGTACATTAAGTAAATTTATTTGTATCTTGAATAGTTGTCTATAAATTAGACAAAATATTCAATACTACCTCTTGTCTGGATAGTCATAGGATCACACAAATCAGAATGAACCGATTTCAACATATCTTTGACTCCATACCCCTTGGACTTAAAAGCTTCTTGGTTATTTTTCTTCCAAGTAAGACTCGCAGGTTGGAAAGATTTCCACTACCAATGAACCCAAAAGTTCATCAGCTACCAATGAATCCTACTCAAGTATAACCTAGCTTTATATGCCAAAGATATAATTGGTTCATTTCAAGGTTGCTTTCTCTTAAAATTAGAAGATGTGTTACTAATTTCCATTTGTTGCATCGTGGGAGTTATTGGATTATAAATTGTCAACCATCATACCGGAATAGATAACTTTCCTATTTTCTTGATAACAACTTTGTTATCAAAATAGACACAATATCTATAATAGTTTAGAAACTGAAATCAGGTTCTTTCTAAACTTGGTACGTAAAGACAATTACTTAAAATCCATATTTTATTCTTATCAAAGGATAAACATCTCCCACTGCAACAGCTACCACTTTTACAGTAGTGCCCATGTGGACGGTGATTTACCTTTCATTTAGTTGTCGGGTTTCCTGGAACCCTGCAATGAATTGCAGACATGATTAATGGCATCTTGTATCTACACTCCAGGTTCTGGTAGATAACACCACTGGACATGTTTCAACTAATGAATTAAATACATCTAAATTGTTCTTAGTTCTAAGAAGACAGTCTACCTTAATGTCCAAGTCCTATTTCCAATCATTACAATTGGGACTAATAAGTCTTTTTCTATAGTATGACTACTAGGGATTGACAAACATCCTAAGAATCACAAAAATATTTGATCAAGATCAACTCCTTAAAATCTCCATGAATTTTGTGTATACAAAATCGAAGAGGAGATTTTATTCATTAATTTTATTATCTCGTCAACTTTACTTTATGAATAAAATTAATGGTTGATCTGTCTTTGATCAAATATTTGGTCAAAACTCTTTGAATTTAAAATAAAATATTGATTCCTCAAACAATATTATTTAAATTCACCAACACCTCAAACACCGTGAATTTTGCATGCCACGTTAGT
The DNA here is from genome assembly GCF_018446385.1 of Zingiber officinale. Classification (NCBI taxonomy): domain Eukaryota; kingdom Viridiplantae; phylum Streptophyta; class Magnoliopsida; order Zingiberales; family Zingiberaceae; genus Zingiber; species Zingiber officinale. The sequence continues at coordinate 98,483,976 of NC_055996.1, forward strand.
GTGGACGTATACAAATTCAACATTTGTAAAAGGAGGGTTTTACCCATTAACTATCTTGTCAACGTATCTTTATGACAAATAAAATTATCTCAAACACCGTTAATTTTGTATGCCACGTTAGTGTGGACGTATACAAAATCAATCATTTGTAAGAGGGGTTTTAACCCTTTAATTTTATTATCTTGTCAACCTAGTTTTATGACAAATTAATAGTTGGTTTCATTTGGTCACACAAATAATAGCAATGACTCGATGGGAGGATACTATTAGATGTGTCTAAGTGTATACCATTACTTGACACTAAGTCCATTAATAAGATTATGCCCTTCCGTTGGGGAATCACACGCCCTTAATTAACTTCCTATAGTCATCCAAAATGGAAGTCTTCTAGTGATCCACAAACAAGCTCATCCGTTATGGAGGAAGGCACTCGAGCCAACGCAAGCTTGTTTGCATCACTTACAAACCAAGAATGGAGACCATGGGATTTATTTAAAATCCCTCCCACTTAGTTATTTATAAACGAGGAATTTTAACTATGCTAGCCTACTAGTCATGTATACTAACATGCACACGACAATATAAAAGCAATAAATAGAAAATCTAATTTTCAACTATTATGGCTTTTATCTCTAGTTGTCCTCCGTGTGTTGTCATCCCAAGCTGCTGCCATATTTGGCCACCGCCACCGGGTCTAGCTGTCGCATCCATCTTGCTACTAGTTCCGCTGCGCCTCTGGTCCTTAGAAGGTTCCACGCTTTGCAAGATTCGATCCGCGACATACATAGAATTTTACATTTTGATCCTATATTCCATAAAAGGAATGTACATGTATCTAGATCAAAAATAAAATCCTAATAAAACTAAATACAGCTCCTGCTGTATTTTAATACAATCATGCACACACAGATAAATGCCCTTGACATGTCCAAGGGTCCAATCACACACATAATAACTAAAAGCCATAATAGTTGGATCCTGCATCCACAAAGTTAGCACATCCTACTATTAACCTGCCTAAATTATGTATGACATGTGCATAATTAAACTAATACCAAATACACAGAGGCAAAACCCTAGCTCTGATACCAATTGTTGGTTGCTACTCGGAAAGCCTAGAGGTTCCACTGTACAAAAATTTTGTACAAAGGTCTGAACCTTTTCCTAGCTACCATGTGTTCTTTTAAATTAAATTTTGGATCGCCTGCGGAACTTAACACGTTTGATCCAAAACTTAATCTATTTGTTCTTTTAGGTTTTGACTTGGATCTCCTGCGGAACTTAACACGTTCGACCCAAGTCTCCTTAAGTTATTAATTCCATTAAATATTAATTTCCATAAAAGGTTCCCAGTACTGACGTGGCGAGGCACATGGCCTTCTTGGATATGGGAGCAACCACCACCGACTAGACAAAACCTTTAATAGAAAGCTAATATTTAATTTCCTAAAATAACTTTAGGTTAACCAAAGAGAACAATCAAATCACAAGGAAAAGAAAGAAACAAAAGAACACAACTTCGAAAAAACATATTTGAAATTCTAGAACGTAAGCCTCTTGTATTTGGTATTATTTCCATAAATAACTAGCATGATGCGGAAATAAAATTTACTAGTTATACCTTGTAGAAAAACCTCTTGATCTTCTACCATCTTCTTCTAACCTCGGACGTTGTGTGGGCAACGATCTTCCGAGACGAGAAACCACCAATCACCTTCTTCTCCTCCTAGCTAGGTTCGGCCAACAAAGAGGAAGCTTCACCAAGGAAGAAAAACAAAATACTAACCAAGCTCCAAGAGATGCTAGCTTTCTCTCCTTCTTCTTCTTCTTCTTCTCCGAGTAGTATCCGGCCACCACAAGAGCTCCAATAGAAGGGTAGGGTTCGGCCACCACAAGAGGAAGAGAGGGAGAGGTTGGCCGGCCACACCAAGGAACAAAAGAGGGAGAGGAATAATAGATGTTGTGTCTTGTGAAGGCACCCTCACCCCTTCTTTTATATTCCTTGGCCTAGGCAAATTAGGAAATTTAATTACAATAAAATTTCCTTAATTTCCTTGACATGATTTAATTGAGAAAAATTAAATAAAATTTCCCAATTTAATCTCTAATGGTCGGCCACTTCTAGAGGAAATAAATTAGACAAGTTTTAATCAACAAATTAAAACTTCCTAATTTGTTTCTGGAAATTTTAAAAATAAAATTTCTCTTTAAAAATCTCTTCATGGTTGATAAAGGAAATTTCTATAATTTTAATTTTATCAACATGTGAATAATTTTTAAAGAGAAAATAAAATAACTCATCAATCTACAAATAAGGAAAGAGATCTAATCTCTTTCTTTAATCTTTTGTAGATCTTTTACAAGAGAGATATTTTAATTTTAATTCTCTTTAAAAATTATTTCTTCCACATAATAAAACTAAAATTAAAATCCCTTTTTAATTTAATTTGGCCGGCCCTAGCTTGGGTTCAAGCTAGGGCCGGCCACCCAATAATATACCTAGGCCGGCCCTAGCTTGGTTCCCAAGCTAGCTTGGCCGGCCCTTTATTAGTGGGTATAGAAGGTGGGTATAGGTGGGTATAAAACTTCTACAAATAAGAGGCTACGATAGGGACCGAGAGGAGGAATTGGTTTTGGTCTCCCGATAAAATTAAGCATCCCGTGTTCGCCCCGAACACACAACTTAATTTTATCAATGATAATTCATTCCACTAGAGAATTATCATTGAACTACCGCATCAATCCCAAATTACATTTTTGGGCTCCTTCTTATTATGAGTGTGTTAGTCTCCCTGTGTTTAAGATATCAAATGTCCACTAATTAAGTGAGTTACTGACAACTCATTTAATTAATATCTAAGTCCAAGAGTAGTACCACTCAACCTTCTTCTCATGTCGGACTAAGTCCACCTGCAGGGTTTAACATGACAATCTTTATGAGCTCCTCTTGAGGACATTATCAACCTAGTATCTCTAGGACACAGTTTCCTTCTATAATCAACAACACACACTATAAGTGATACCATTTCCCAACTTATGGGTTTATTGATTCAACGAACTAAATCTCACCCATTGATAAATTAAAGAAATAAATATCAAATATATGTGCTTGTTATTACATTAGGATTAAGAGCACACACTTCCATAATAACCGAGGTCTTTGTTTCTTTATAAAGTCAGTATAAAAGAAACGACCTCAAATGGTCCTACTCAATACACTCTGAGTGTACTAGTGTAATTATATAGTCAAGATAAACTAATACCTAATTACACTACGACCTTCCAATGGTTTGTTCCTTTCCATCATGGTCGTGAGCTACTGTTTATAATTTATAAGCTACTGATAACATGATCTTCTGTGTGTGACACCACACACCATGTCATCTACAATATAAATTAATTGAACAACTACATTTATCATAAATGTAGACATTCGACCAATGTGATTCTTATTTCTAGATAAATGTTTATACCAAAAGCTAGGCTTTTAGTATACACTCCAACAGACTCCTCCTCGGAAGAATCAGAAGCAGAAGATCAGAAGCACCAGAGCCACCTCGCGTTGATGGCCCACGAAGCAGAGTCAGAAGACGAATCGGAAGACGGGTCCGAACCCGAATCGAGCCACGAGTCCGTACTCGTTTCCGAAGGTTCCGAAGAGGTATTCCTAACCTTAAATCGAAAGTTTTTTAAAATCATTTCTTGCTTAAATAATAAGTTAGTTAAATTAGAAAATGAAAACAAATTGCTCCTCGAGGAAAATCAAATCCTCAAGGAACAAGTTGTAAATAATAAACCAACTCAAGATCTAACACTTGAGGAGGAGAATTCATCATTAAAATCAGAAATTAGTAATTTAAAAAATATGTTAGAAAAATTTACAACCAAATCAAAAAATTTAGACTTAATCCTAAATAATCAAAAAGTATGTTATAATAAAACTGGGCTTGGATATAAGTCAAACTCAAATAAAACTTTTAAATCGTTAATAACCCAATACAAATCAACGAATAAAGCCTGGGTTCCGAAAGCGTGTTTAACCACGCAAATAGGACATAACCAATATTATATCCCTAAAGATAAAATATATTACGTAAAGTCAAATAAACAAAATCAAAAACCAGAATACAAACCTAAACAAAAAAAATTAAAATCTAAATATATTAGAACTAAACAAAGTTTAAATTATCACCAAGTAAAATATAATTATAAAAGAAATAGACATAAACCTAGAACTAAAAATTAAATTAATGACCATTAATTCAGGGGGAGGCTCCAGAATAGCTGGCACCTCCAAAACTAACCTACCCGGCAGGGTAACCCTAACCAACCTACCCGAAGGGTAATTAAGACTAGTTAAAAAGGGTTCAAGTTTAACTTGAAAAATGGTACTGGTGAAATTTTGGATGATAGTACGTTAGGAAACTTAGTCTATGCATGTCTAGGAAGATAGGGCTTCGACCTGGTGCATTTGGCTAAGTGGAACTGACCGAAGCTACCCTTTATGAATCCTAACCAGTTAGACCAAGGTTTCGTACTAAGTCTAGTGGATAGGACTATTTGGAAAACCTCGAAGGCATGGTTACTCTAATGATGTCCAAGTGACTCACCATAGCCCAGAAGTTTATCCAGAGAACGCCTATTTGTTGAACCCAAAGCTAAACCTGAATCTAACACAAGTTAAAAATAAACCCTAAAATTGAACATAATTCATCTCACAAAATTATAGGATTCCCTGATTGAAAACATAGATCGAGTGAGATGACTAAGGACTTTAACTTTTAAATTAAAATTAAATTAAAATTAAATTAAAATTAAACTAAAATTAAATTAAAATTAAATTTAACTTAAAAATTTATCTTAAAAATTAAAATTAAATTTTTTTTAACATAAAAATTATTTTAAAAATTAACTTAAATTTTTTTAACTTAAAAATTATTTTTTAACTTAAAAATGATTTTAAAATTAAACTCATTTTTTCAACTTAAAAATTATTAAACTTAAACCTTTTTTTTTAACTTAAAAAATTATTACACTTAAATTTCTTTTTACTTAAAAATTTATTTTAAGAATTAAACTCCAATTTTTTTAAAAACAAAATTATTAAACTTAAATCTTCTTTTAACTTAAAAATTATTTTAAAAATTAAACTTAAATTTTTGTTAAAAACTATTTTAAAAATAAACTTAAATTTTTTTAACATAAAAATTATTTTAAAAATTAAACTTAATTTTTTTTTAACTTAAAATTTATTTTAAAAATTAACTTAAATTTTTTTTAACTTAAAAATTATTTTAAAATAAACTTAATTTTTTTAAAAAAAAAAATATTTTAAAAATTAAACTTAATTTTTTTTAACTTAAAAATGATTTTAAAGTTAAACTCATGTTTTTCAACTTAAAAATTATTAAACTTAATTTTTTTTAACTTAAAAATTTATTTTACACTTAAATTTCTTTTACTTAAAAATTTATTTTAAGAATTAAACTCCATTTTTTAAAAAAAAAATTATTAAACTTAAATCTTTTTAAAAATTAAACTTAAATTTTTGTTAAAAAACTATTTTAAAAATTAAACTTAAATTTTTTTTTAACATAAAAATTATTTTAAAAATTAAACTTAAATTTCTTTTAACTTAAAATTTATTTTAAAAATTAACTTAAAATTTTTTTAACTTAAAAATTATTTTAAAATTAACTTAAATTTTTTAAAAATTATTTTAAAATTAACTTAAATTTATTTTAACTTAAAAATTAACTTAAAAATTAAACTTAATTTTTTAAAAAAAATTAAACCTAAGTTTTAACTAAAAAAGGAAAATCGGAGTCAAAAACTAGGGGCGGGCGCCCCTGGTATACTGACCCAGGGCACCCGGAAGGGACTTCGGGCGCCCCACCCCACTTGACCCCGGGCGCCCGGAACCCCCTATATATAGGGGGGCAAGGGCGCCCCCTCCACTTGCACCTCCTCCATTCGCTTTCGTCCAAGCTTCTTCTAAGCTTTACTACGAAAGCGTTCAAAAGTAAATTTTTCCTCGTTCTACGGTTAATACGCGGTCGCGAATCAACTGAGGCCGTCAGTTCTAAAAATATTTTGGCAATGGCTCCTCGGTAAAATTATTGTCTTATGTTTAAATTTTTAGAATTTTGTTGCATGTTTGTTTTCTTTAATTAGTATAATTTTGTTTCATAATTTAGAAAACGTTCTAAATCTGGTGTTGGGCCCTCTACTCCCAGTTTTGACCCTAGGTTTCCTACTGATGAGCTTAGGATTAAGTTTGAGTCGACCATCTACATGGCCATTAGGACCAAATGTGTAGATAGAGTGTTCTTTTTATGCTCTTGCGTTCCAGCTATAGAGGTTATAAACCACTATAACTTGCGGAACCTTGTTGAATGTACTAGCCCAGTAAACATAAGTTTGTGTGCCAAATTTTATAATAACCTAGTGAAAGTAGACGACCTTACCTATACCACTAGGGCAGCTGGCACTGATATCACGTTGTCCCCTACTACCATCCGGGACTTTTTGGAGGTACGGTCATCCACCTGTCCCTTTCAATGCTACCCTCCCAGGGAGCTACCATTTGGAGATCCCTACTCCCATATTACTCTTGATACGATTTATTCGTATTTTTTTTGGGGCGAGCGAGTACCCACTGTGACCCAGTTTAGGTCAGTTGCCCTTCGAGTCCAGGACTACGTCCTTTATAGGGTCTTAGTCTTTTGCATTCTACCACTGAGCACTCGCGACATCGCGATGATGCGCCAATTCCACTCTTTTCTCCTCTATGCCCTGTGTCATAGGTTATATATTGACATTAGCCTACATATCTTTTCTACCATTATTTACTCGGTCGGATATGTGACGAGTGGGCGAGTTCATATGCCCTACTGTCACATTCTGACAACATATATGCCCTCTTTGGACATTGATGTCACTAGAGGTAACATCCGTTATATGACTGAGTTTGACGTTATAGGAGCTAGGAACTTTTCCCTAGCTAGTATTCATATAGATAGTGAGGGTATCATGACTTGGCAGAGGGGGCACAGCACTAGTCTGACCCAGATGCCCAGCAGGAGGAGGCAAAGCAGGATGAGTTCTTTCTCGCACTGTTTCCTGACGAGGCCGCTCATGCCCCAGCACCAGCTCGAGCACCACGTCACGCTCCTCGCACTCTGGCCGATCGAGTATCCGGACTAGAGAGAGCTATGTTGAGCCTCCAGCAGGAGTCCTCCGAGTTTCACAGAGACATACGGCGAGAGGTCTTCGATCTACGACGAGAGGTGCGACAAGAGGTCTCTGATTTGCGACGAGATGTGCGGCAGGAGATCTCTGACCTGCGACGAGACCTACGAGAGGATGACCGGACCCGACATACTGAGCTGTTGGCACTACTTCGTTCTTTGGGTTCCGGACCACCTCCTTCATCATCTCAGTAGTTATATTTGTTATATAACTCTGTTATGACACTATTACAGATCTTATAGTACATCTTGATCTATTGATTATCACTTCAGATTTGATTGATTCTACTCTAATTTAATAGACTAGGATTTTCAAAATTCAAAACTATTTTAAAAATGACTGTTTTAAATTCTAGGTTAAAATTATTTTATTTTAAAAAAAAAAATCCTACTTTTAGAATTTCAAAACAATTTTAGCCTTAGACTAGAAAAATCCCCTTAGAAATCATGTTCCCCTAGACTAGTATTTGAGCATCTCACCAACACTCTAAGCTTACCTTGCTTGTGATTGACAAACATAGAAAGGGGTGAGATGTATAGGCCAGTTGCCTGGACTTAAGATGCTTATGTCAGTGCATCAAAATAAGTCTGGGCGTTAAATACAAAACATACATTGATCAAGCTAAGTTATTCAGTTTAGTCAAATACTGACTGATTACAATGAACTTAACTTGACTAACCAAGTGAAAGTTACTATCTTCTGATAGTCAGTAAGTACCTAATTGGTTAGACAGCTATTTTAGATGTCAGGTTTAGGGGGAGGATTAAATCAACACTTAGCACCAAAATTATTTTCTCCACCTTAAACATAATATCTTTTTTAATTTTGAGATTGAATTTTGGCTTTCAAATTTGAAGTTTTTACAAACTTAGTCAGTATTGAAAAGTAGATTTTTTCAAACTTAGTTTTGAAATCCTTAATTTTGAAACCTTATGCTTCAAAAAAAAATTTAACCTATTTTTGAAAACTAGCTTCTATAAAATTAAATTCTTCAATTAAATTTTATAAGCTAAGATTTTGAATCTGTTGCAAACTTAGTTTTAATCAGTTTTGAAAAGTAAATAATTTTTAAACTTAGCCTTGAAATTTTTGATCTTTCATGTTTGAAAAGTGTTTCAAAATTGAAACTTAGTTTGAAAATTTAAACCTTAATCTTAAACCTTGGTTTTGAAAACTCATATTTGTAAAATGTTTCAAAGTTGAACCTTATTTTGAAAATTTAAAAAAAAAATTGAACTTAAACACTTGTATTTAAAAATTAGTCTATCTAAAACTTAGCTTTCTTAAACTTATACTTGAAAATTAGTTTTTTAACCCTTTTTTTGGAAAATTCTTGTTGAGTTCATTATCTTTAAAAATTACTCAAAATATCCTAAATACTTAGGGGGTGTTTGGTTGATGGGTTTGGGAATGAGGGAATGGAATGATAGTAAAAGATAGTGTTTGGATTGTGGGTTTGGGAATGACATTTTGGGAATGATTACTAGATTTATGGGAATCAACAAAACTCATATAACTTGATGGGTTTCATTTCCATTCCTATTCCCATTCCACCCTACTATCAAACTCATACCCATAGTCATTCTCATCATTTAACCAAACGCCCCCTTAGTTATTTTTCAAAACTTAGCTATGTTACAAAAGATGAGAAATAAAAGCTAAATTACTATGTGTTAAAATTTAAACTCCCCCAAGTTAACTTGACATCATTTCTTAAATTTTTTTTGTACTTTGTATTGTTGAATATGTCCTTATTTGATGAATGCCAAAGGGGGAGGGATAGGTGGTTAAGTTAGAGCAACTAAATGTAAATTTGAAAACTAACTTAAACCTTAAAAACCTCAAAAATCATGCTTGATTTTTGCATATATTTTCACTAACTTAACCAGGTTGTCATTCCATCAAAAAGGGGGAGATTATTGGTGCGGTTAGCACTAACGATCTAACTCAGGTTTTGATGAATGATAAATCAGGTTAAGTTAGGTTTGTCGTTATCTAACACTCTGATCGAGTGTACAGGCTAAGTGCAGACAGGTCGACGGGCTGACCGAATGTCTGGCACGAAGTCCAAGCGGGTCGACGGGCTGACCGGACGCTTGGCACGAAGTCCAGCTAGGTCGACGGACTGACCGAATAGCTGGCGAGAAGTCCAGGTGGGTCGATGGGCTGACCGGACGCTTGGCACGAAGTCCAGCTAGGTCGACGGGCTGACCGGATAGCTGGCGAGAAGTCCAGACGGGTCGAAGGGCTGACCGGACGTCTGGCAGGTGAGTAAAGGTAAGTCACTGGAAGGGAGTGACTGTAAGAACGCATTCCCTGGAAAGGAACATTAGGCGTCAATCCGGCTTAGATCCATTTCGGATATCTAAGTCGAGATCGTGACTAGATTCCGGTCTCAAAAAGACGGAATCTAAGTCATACTTTTGATATTGAATTTATAAAACTGTGCTAACACTTTGTTTTGTAGGAAACATATTATATTTGCCTCGGACTAACCTTGTCTTGCAGGAGAAGGAATCTCTGGAGAAAGGTGGTTCGGGCGCCCGGAGGTCCGAGCGCCCGGAACAGATCCGAGCGCCCGGGAGGCAATTTTATCCTGATCACGTCATCGCCACGTGGAGCTCGCTGGTTGGACTTGCCACGTCTCACCAGGGCGCCCGGAAGGGATCCGGAGAACCCCGAGCCTCATATAAAAGGAGGGTCAAGGGTGGAGCTCAAAACAACAACTAACAAGAAGATCTTCTACTGCTTGCTCGGCAGCTCTGCGCTCCTGCGAAAGCACTCAACGAGTGCGGGCCTTGGAGTAGGAGTCGACACAGGCTCCGAACCAAGTAAAATTGGTCTATGTTAACATTGCTTACTTTTTCCGCTGCGCTTAACTCTTTTCGAAAGAATTTTCGTAATCGATATTCACCCCCCCCCCTCTATCGAAACATCATGATCCAACATATGTCCTATTGAATATTCATACTTAATGAAAATATAGACAAACTTAGCCCAAGAGACAAGAATTCTAGACTCTCGGGCTAGGGTGCCGAGTTATAAGCGGATTTTCCCATGCCCTCCGATTGTCCAATCAAAGGTTCGTCCCAGGCTCTCGAGCCTTAACGCCGAGCTATAAGCGGATTTCCCCGTGCCCTTTGACCCTTTAAGAGAAGGTTAGAATTCCAATCTCTTAGGCTAGGGTGTCGAGTTAAAAGTAGGTTTTCTCATGCCCTCTGATCGTCCGATCGGACGTTCATCCCAGACTCTTGACCCTTAGCATCAAGCTAAAAACGGGTTTCCCCGTGCCCTTTGACCCTCTGAGCAAACTTTAAAATTTCATATTCTCGAGCCAAGGTGTCGAGTTATAAGCGAGTTTTCCTATGCCCTTCGATCGTCTGATCAGAGGTTCATCCCAAACTCTTGAGCCTTAGTGGAGAGTTATAAGCAAGTTTCCATGTGCCTTTCGACCCTCTAGCGAACGTTAAAGTTTTAGATTCTCAAGTCAAGGTGTCGAGTTATAAGTGGGTTTCCCCGTACCCTCCAATAGGCCAATTGGAGGTTCGTCCCAGACTTTGGAATCATAGAGCCGAGTTATAAGTAGATTTCCTAGTGCCCTTCAACCCTCTAAGATAAGGTTAAATTCTAGACTCTTAGGCCAGGGTGACGAGTTATAAGCGGGTCTCCTCGTGTCCTCCAATCATCATCTGATTGAAGGTTAGTCCTAGACTCTCGAGCCTTAGTATCAAGTTATAAGCAAATTTCCCTATACCCTTCGACCCTCTGGGCAAAGGTTAAACTCTAGACTCTCAGGCTAGGGTGCCGAATTATAAATGAGTTTCCATGTACCCTTCGATTATCTGATCGGAGGTTCATTCCAGATTCTCAAGCCTTAGCACCGAGTTATAAGCAAATTTTTCCATACCCTTCGACCCTCTAAGTGAAGGTTAAAATTTCAAACTCTCGAGCCAAAGCGCATAGTTATATGCGGATTTCCTTGTGCCCTCTGATTGTCCTATCGGAGGTTCATCCTAGACTCTCGGACCTTAGCGTTGAGGTATAAGTGGGTTTCCTCATGCCCTTCAATCCTCTGGGCAAAAGTTAAATTTCAGACTCTCAGATCAGACTACCAAGTTATAAGCGGGTTTTCTTGTGTTCTTTGATTATCTGATCGGAGGTTCGTCCCAGACTCTCGAGCCTTAGCGTTGGATTATAAGCGATTTTTCCCATGCCCTTCGACCCTCTGGGCAAAGGTTAAAATTCCAAATTCTTAGACCAAGGTGCCGAGTTATAAGCAGATTTTCTCGTGCTCTTCGATTATTCGATCAGAGGTTCATCCCAGACTCTTGAGCCTCAGCGCCAAGTTATTGTTAGGACCTTTGGATAGCGGCTAGAGAGGGGGGTGTGAATAGCCGACCTCAAATTATCGTTTCTTCCTACAATTTAGGTTAGCGCAGCAGAAATACAATGTAGAAACGAAAGTGGAGAAGATCAAACCTCAAACGCGACGATATAACGAGGTTCAGAGATGATACTCCTACTCCTCGGCGTGTCCGTAAGGTGGACGAAGCCTATCAATCCGTCGGTGGATGAGACCCCGAAAAATCGGCTAACAACAACTCCTTCTGGGTGGAGAAACCTCGCCACAAACTCTTTTGCAACAGCAATAAAGGAGTACAAGATAGAGCAAGAAAACAAGAAGAATATGAATGTAACAACACTTTGCTTGCCTTCTTGTCGACTGGAGTTCGATGAAGCAACAACTTCACGATGCCAGCAGCAACTGATCAGCAAACCAGCCGAGGGAAGCTCACACGAAGCTTCAGAAACACAGAGCTCAGCAAAGCTCAAATCGCACTCTCGTGAGAAAGAGGAACAAGAAGAAGAAGTTACTGTAGAGGCCCTCGAACTCGATTATAACCTGAACCTGCGAAGAAAGAAGACAGAAATCTAGCCGTTGTGACTCAACGGCTAGGCCTGGACCGATCAGGCTCCATCCTGATCGGTCTAGGAGGACCCTGATCGGTCTGTGGACCGATCAGGCCCTAGGTCGGCTTCGAAGCCTGATCGGTCTGTGGACCGATCAGGCTATAGGTGGATCGGTCCACAGACCGATCCCCCTACCCTTTTTCTGCCTCCTGATCATTTCCTGATCGGTCTGCAGACCGATCAGTTAACCCACAGAAACATTCTGTTTGGTTACTGATCGGTCATCAGACCGATCCAGACAATCAGAGTATCACTGGATCGGTCACCAGACCGATCCAATGCCTTAGAGCTTTCCAGCCATAAACCCTAAAGCCTTCCCGGTCTAGAGAACGAGCTACCGAGTCCTCTCTAACCTAGTACGGAGAACGAGCTACCGAGCCCTTTCCGACTTCCACGTTCGGTCCAGAGAATGAGCTACCGAGCCCTCTCTGACTTAGTCCGGAGAACGAGCTACCGAGCCCTCTCCGACTTCCACGTCCGGTCCAGAGAACGAGCTCCCGAGCCCTCTCTGACCTAGTCCGGAGAACGAGCTACCGAGCCCTCTCCGACTTCGTCCGGTCCAGAAAATGAGCTCCCGAGCCCTCTCTAACCTAGTCCGGAGAACGAGCTACCGAGCCCTCTCCGACTCCATCCAGTTCAGAGAACGAGCTACCGAGCCTCTCTGACTTCCCATGCCAAGCTTCCATAATTGAACTTTTCCCCCGTGCCAAACTCCCTGCTTGGTCTTTTCCCGTGCCAAGCTCCCTGCTTGGACATTTCCGTGCCAAGTCTCCATACTTGGACTTTTCCCGAATCAGGTCAACCTTGACCAAAGGTTGCACCCACAATCTCCCAAGTTTGTATTCTTGTCAAACATCAAGATACAACTTTTCTATCCTCGTCAAACATCAAAATACAACTTCTCTATTTTTGTCAAACATCAAAATATACCTCTAGTCAGGTCAACTTGAGTCGGGTCAACCAGGTCAACCTTGACCTAAGGTTGCACCAACAATCTCCCCCTTTTTGATGTTTGACAAAAACCATAATCAAGTTAGGTTAACCCGATAACCTAACTTAGGTTTTCCAATAGTTCTCCAATCAATGTTCTTCCTTGAACATTCTCCCCAAACTCCAATGTTCTTCCTTGAACATTCTCTAGACATTTCTCCCCCTTTTTGACACACATCAAAAAGAGTGAATCAAGGTTAAGAGTTTCTTCCTAATGAAAGTCCCATACCTTTCATTGAAACCCTTAATTTCCCCCTTGATACTAAAGACAATAATCAACTTAGTGATAATCCCATATCACTCATCCTCAGAAATCGAGTAAAAACTCCCCCTAAAAGTCAACTCCCCCTTGACCATTAGGTAAAACTCCCCCTAAAGGTCAACTCCCCCTTGACCATTGCACCAACAATGTCTTGGAGAGTTTCAATCCTTTAGAAATCTAAAATACCAACTTCTAGCTGAAATTTCATACAATCAGTCAAAAATCAGCATTTTGGCACGCTCAGCCCTCTACTGGATCGGTCACCAGACCGATCCACACTTCCCTGGATCGGTCCAGTGACTGATCCAGACCTCCCTGGACCGATCAGCATCCCCTCTGATCAGTCCACAAAGCTCTGATAGGAATTTCTGATTTTTCTCCCGAAATTCAGAAACCCCTAAAAATTCACAGAAAATTCCAAGAATTGTAAAATTTTGAGGATACATTCCTCATAACATATATTATCATGGAAAAATAGTTTTCTATGAAAATAACTTCCATTTTCAAATCTTGATATAAAGTTCAAAAAACTTTGAAATAGCTCAAGGTTAATCCATCTTTGTATCAACTTGCTCAATGATGAATGCTATCACTAGAAAAGCTTCATCAAGGTTTTTCAAATCAATTTTGAAATGACTTTAAACCATTCAATTTAGGACCACACTCTTAGGGCTAAATGTACATGACTTGTACACAAGCTTTCCCTACGATCCTCAATTTAGAATTAGGCTCATCTAGGTACAAGAGCTATGCACCTTGATCCTAACTCATAATCCTAATATCTCACACACATCTAAGGTGTATCAAACACATCCAAGTTAATTTTGATGTGAGATATGGGTTTAGGTCATCTTAAGCTAAGTTCTCATACATTTTCTAAACAACAATTTGATCTCCATATCAAATTGAGTTTTTATCCTTAAATCAATTTAATTGATCATAAATGCAAGAGATGATGACATGGCATAAAATAATGTCATAAGTGAAAACATGTGCCAATGTCTTGATGTCATGTCATAAAGTATGAAACCTAAATAAGGCATGACATATAACTAACCTAAGCATTATCATGACATTTCAAATGATAAAATAAATATGATGTCATGATATGGCATATGACAAACAATGTATGGCAAATAACATATAAAGGTATAGAAAATACCTAATTCTAGCCTTAGTTGCCATTTTTGATAATTTTGATCATTTTGCCATAAATTCTATATTCCTAAGTGAAATAGATCTAAAATCATATACTAAAGATTTTTAGATCACTATGTGCCAATTAGATTGACCCTAGAAAATTCCTCAAGTGTGGTTGGCACATCCTAATCACCTTAGGAATGAGTAAAATTTTAAATTTCATTTTCAAGGCTTGATTACACCTTGAAAATTCCTAAAATGCCACCTTTTGTCATGATTAGGTTAACTACCTATCCAATTAAGGTTGGCACACCCTAACCCATCTAGCGTGATGGAATCACGCTCCTAGGAACCCAAAACCTATTTGAGCTCATTGGGTTCACTAAATATTCACTAGGGATGACTTCCCTAGCAACCCTCCTAATGACCCTCCTAGGCTTTAAAGCCTTGGTCATTTGAGACTCATCAAGATCAACTCTAGGGGTGACTTCCCTTGTGACCTTGGTGATGGTCTTCCTAGCCCTAGGTCTTGTTCCATAATCGAATGGAACATTATGATAAGTGGGCTTGACCAGTACTTGAGACTTAGGTTTGTGACTCAAACCTCTCATGTCCTTGGGCTTTTGTTTTTGACCCTTAGACCCTAGAGTTGACTTCTCCAAATTCTTAAGGGCCTTTTCTAAAGTGTCAAGTCTTGACCTTAAGACTTGATTTTCCTTCTCTAATACCTCAAGTTTTAATTTGTCATTTTTCTTTGAGGTATTCCTAGGCATATGTCTAGTTGTTTTGGGATTCCTACCTAGGTTTTCCTTGACCTTAGATGAGTTAATTCTAGGGTTGGCATTTCTAGTATCATCCTTACCTAGACTAACATGTTTGGCACCTAAGCACATGTATCGGTTTCTATAGTTATCATGCTTATCATTATTGACAATTGCAATAAAGCTACTAGCATGTTTCTTATTAGAATTGCAATAATGTGCCTTAAAAGATACCTTAGGGTTTGCCTTAGCTCCCCCCATAGATGTGCTTGGTCTCTTATCCTTGTGAGGTTGCCTCCCCCTCAGACATTACCTCCTATAATGTCCCCTTTGCTTGCATTGGAAGCACACCACGTGCTTCTTGCCCTTACGTATCGGGACTCCGGCTTCCTTGACTTTTGGTGCCGGTGGAGTCTTCCTAATCCTCTTTGGACATTTTCTCTTGTAATGCTCATATTCCCTACACTCAAAGCACATTATATGTAATTTACTTGAAATTAAGTTGCTTGAGTTACCTAGGGTTGAGGATGAACATAAACTCTCTTCTTCATCTCTTCCGGAGGTAGAGACTTCTTCTTCTTGTTCCAATCTTGAAGAAGAACTCTTCTCCTCTTCTTCCTTAGATGTTGAGTAGCCCTCAACTTCTAATTCTATACCTCCATGATGTGAGCTACTTGGCTCACTTGACTCCTCTTCATGACTTGAATTGGAGCTCTCCTCATGGAACTTGGCCAAATTGTTCCACAACTCCTTGGCATCGTTGTATCCACCTATCTTACACAAGATATCATTAGGTAATGAAAATTTAAGGATTTTCGTTACCTCGTCGTTGATTGTGGATTGGTGGATTTGTTCCTTCGTCCACTTCTTCTTCTCGAGAGGTTCTCCCTTTTTATCCACCGGAGGAGTAAAACCTACTCGTACACAATTCCAATTCACTAGGTTAGTCATAAGAAAATACTTCATTCTTACCTTCTAATACGCGAAGTCGTCGCGATCGTAGAAGGGTGGAATCGTGATGTCTTCTCCAAGTTGATCCATTCTCTAGCTCGTGCTCCCCCGGGTGTTAATCCGACGAAGAGCGACCTCGCTCTGATACCACTTGTTAGGACCTTCGGATAGCGGCTAGAGAGGGGGGTGTGAATAGCCGACCTTAAATTATCGTTTCTTCCTACAATTTAGGTTAGCGCAACGGAAATACAATGTAGAAACGAAAGTGGAGAAGATCAAACCTCAAACGCGACGATATAATGAGGTTCGGAGATGATACTCCTACTCCTCGGCGTGTCCGTAAGGTGGACGAAGCCTATCAATCCGTCGGTGGATGAGACCCCGGAAAACCGGCTAACAACAACTCCTTCTGGGTGGAGAAACTTTGCCACAAACTCTTTTATAACAGCAATAAAGGAGTAAGAGCAAGAAAACAAGAAGAATATGAATGTAACAACACTTTGCTTGCCTTCTTGTCGACTGAGTTCGATGAAGCAACAACTTCACGATGCCAGCAGCAACTGATCAGCAAACCAGCCGAGGGAAGCTCACACGAAGCTTCAGAAACACAGAGCTCAGCAAAGCTCAAATCGCACTCTCGTGAGAAAGAGGAACAAGAAGAAGAAGTTACTGTAGAGGCCCTCGAACTCGATTATAACCTAAACCTGCGAAGAAAGAAGACAGAAATCTAGCCATTGTGACTCAACGGCTAGGCCTAAACCGATCAGGCTCCATCCTGATCAGTCCAGGAGGACCCTGATCGGTCCCCAGACCGATCAACCAACTCTCTGTGAGAGTTGGCTTCGAAGCCTGATCGGTCTGTGGACCGATCAGGCTATAGGTGGATCGGTCCACAGACCGATCCCCCTACCCTTTTTCTGCCTCCTGATCGTTTCCTGATCGGTCTACAGACCGATCAGTTAACCCACAAAAACATTCTGTTTGGTTACTGATCGGTCATCAGACCGATCCAGACAATCAGAGTATCACTGGATCGGTCACCAGACCGATCCAATGCCTTAGAGCTTTCCAGCCCTAAACCCTAAAGTCTTCCCGGTCTAGAGAACGAGCTACCGAGCCCTCTCTGACCTAGTACGGAGAACGAGCTACCGAACCCTCTCCGACTTCCACGTTCGGTACAGAGAATGAGCTACCGAGCCCTCTCTGACTTAGTCCGGAGAACGAGCTACCGAGCCCTCTCCGACTTCATCCGGTCCAGAGAACGAGCTCCCGAGCCCTCTCTGACCTAGTCCGGAGAACGAGCTACCGAGCCCTCTCCGACTTCCACGTCCGGTCCAGAGAACGAGCTCCCGAGCCCTCTCTGACCTAGTCCGGAGAACGAGCTACCGAGCCCTCTCCGACTTCGTCCGGTCCAGAGAACGAGCTCCCGAGCCCTCTCTGACCTAGCTCGGAGAACGAGCTACCGAGCCCTCTCCGACTCCATCCAGTTCAGAGAACGAGCTACCGAGCCCTCTCTGACTTCCCATGCCAAGCTTCCATACTTGGACTTTTCCCCCGTGCCAAGCTCCCTGCTTGGTCTTTTCCCGTGTCAAGCTCCCTGCTTGGACTTTTCCGTGCCAAGTCTCCATACTTGGACTTTTCCGTGCCAAGTCTCCATACTTGGACTTTTCCCGAATCAGGTCAACCTTGACCAAAGGTTGCACCCACAATCTCCCAAGTTTGTATTCTTGTCAAACATCAAGATACAACTTTTCTATCCTCATCAAACATCAAAATACAACTTCTCTATTTTTGTCAAACATCAAAATATACCTCGAGTCAGGTCAACTCGAGTCGGGTCAACCAGGTCAACCTTGACCTAAGGTTGCACCAACAGTTATAAGCGTGTTTTCTCGTGGCTTTGACTCTCTAGGCGAAGGTTAAGATTCTAAATTCTCGGACTTGGGTGTCGAGTTATAAGCGGGTTTCCTAGTGCCCTTCAATCGTCCGATTGGAGGTTTGTCCCAAACTCTCAAGTCTTAGCGTCTAGTTATAAGCGGATTTTCCCGTGCCCTTTGCCCCCATTGAGCGAAAGTTAAAATTTCACACTCTCAGGCTAGGGTGCCGAGTTATAAGCAGGTTTCCCTGCGCCCTCCGATTGTCTGATCGGAGGTTCGTCCCAGACTCTTGAGCCTTAGCACTGAGTTATAAGTGGGTTTTTCCGTGCCCTTCGACCCTATGGGCAAAGTTAAAATTCCAGACTCTCAGGCTAGGATGCCGAGTTATAAGCGGGTTTTCCTATACCTCCAATCGTCCGATCGGAAGTTCGTCCCAAACTCTCGAGCCTTAGTGCCGAGTTATAAGCGGATTTCCTCGTTTCCTTCATTCATCTGATCAGAGTTTCATCCTAGATTCTCAAGCCTTAGCATTGAGTTATAGGCGGATTTCCCTGTGCCCTTCGATCGTCCGATCAGAGGTTCATCCCAAACTCTTGAGCCTTAGCGTAGAGTTATAAGCAGGTTTCCATATGTCTTTCAACCCTCTAGCGAAGGTTAAAATTTTAGACTCTCAGGCCAGGGTGTTGACTTATATGAGAGTTTCCCTGTACCCTCCAATAATCTAATCGGAGGTTCGCCCCAGACTCTAGAGTCATAGAGTCTAGTTATAAGCGGATTTTCTAGTGCCCTTCAACCCTCTAGGATAAGGTTAAATTCTAGATTCTTAGGCCAGGGTGCTGAGTTATAAGCGAGTCTCCCCGTGCCCTTGATCATCATCTAATTGAAGGTTCGTCCTAGACTCTCAAGCCTTACTATCAAGTTATAAGTGAATTTCTCTGTACCCTTCGACCCTCTGGGCAAAGGTTAATTTCTAGACTCTCAGGCTAGGGTGTCGAGTTATAAGTGAGCTTCCTCGTACCCTTCGATCATCCGATCGGAGGTTCAGTCCACACTCTCGAGCCTTAACGCCAAGTTATAAGTGGATTTTCCATACCCTTCGACCATCTAAGTGATGATTAAAATTTCATACTCTCGGGCCAAAGTGTCGAGTTATAAGTGGATTTCCCTGTGTCTTCTGATTGTTCAATTGGAGGTTCACCCAGACTCTCGAACATTAGCGTTGAGATATAAGTGGGTTTCCCCGTGCCCTTCAATCCTTTAGGCAAAGGTTAAATTTCATACTCTCAGGCTAGGCTGCCAAGTTATAAGCAGGTTTCCCCATGCTCTTTGATTATCTGATCAGAGGTTTGTCCTAGACTCTCGAGCCTTAGCGCTGGATTATAAGCGATTTTTCCCATGCCCTTCGACCCTCTGGACAAAGGTTAAAATTCCAAAGTCTCGGACCAAGGTGTCGAGTTATAAGCAGATTTTCTCATGCTCTTTGATTGTTCGATCAGAGATTCATCCCAGACTCTTGAGCCTTAGCGCCGAGTTATAAGCAGGTTTTCCCATGGCCTTGACTCTCTAAGTGAAGGTTAGAATTCTAAATTTTCGGAGCTGGGTGTTGAGTTATAAGCGGGTTTCCTAGTGCCCTTCAATTGTCCGATTGGAGGTTCGTCCCAAACTCTCAAGCCTTAGCGCCTAGTTATAAGCAAGTTTTCCTGTGCCCTTTGACCCCTTAAGGCGAAAGTTAAAATTCCACACTCTTAGGCTAGGGTGCTGAGTTATAAGCGAGTTTCCCCGTGCCCTTTGATCGTCCGATCGAAGGTTCTTCCCAGATTCTCGAGTCTTAGCGCTGAGTTATAAGTGGATTTTTCTGTGCCCTTCGACCCACTGGGCGAAGATTAAAATTCCAAACTCTCAGGCTAGGATGCTGAGCTATAAGCAAATTTCCCTATACCTCTAATTGTCCGATTGGAGGTTCGTCCCAAACTCTCGAGCTTTAATGCCAAGTTATAAGCTGATTTCCCCGTGTCTTTTATTTATCTGATCGGAGTTTCATCCCAGATTCTCACGCCTTAGCATCAAGTTATAGGTGGATTTCCCTGTGCCTTCGACTTTCCAACCATGTGTTCAAAATTTTTCAAATTATTGAAGTGCTACTTATGTAAGTTGGTTGTGGTTCAAGCATTACTTACACGAATTCAAGCAAAGGAAAAAGGACATGACACAATGCTAAGGATAAAGTTTCAAAGGCAAGGGAGTGGTGAAAATATATATACATTAAAATAACATAAGTCTCTTAGTTCTCTTTACAAAACCAAGGGAATGAAACTCTAAAGGAAAACATTTCCTTTAAACACATCAAGCAAAATCGGGGAAGGCGTCCTCTGGAATATCCTCTAAAATTTTTTGGTGCCGAATGAAATTCCTAGGGATACCCGCGGTCAGGTGGCTTGCTTCCCTAAGTTGATTTATGGCTCCTTCTGTGCCATACCCAAACATTTTGGAGTTTTTTTTTTTAGCAAGCATCATGTTGAAGTCTTGAGAATGCAGATACTCCACTAGAAAATCCTCAAGCCGTTCAAGCTCCCACACTTTATAATTCACCATCTTGGCCTTGAAGTCCTCCACCTTAGCATCTTTGGAGTCTATGGCTTGTTGCTTCTCTTTAAGCTAAAGGTCCTTAATTGTTAGTTCAGTTGTCTTGCAGGCTAGCTCAGCGGTAAGAGTGGTCTCCGTTTCTTCTTATTTCCAGGCGAGGGCTCAGAATTCAATTTTTTTTAGGTACAAGTCAGCTATAGCATAGAGTTTCTGTGTATTCTCCAATCAAAGGTGGGACTTGAAAGTTTGCAGTTATTTTTGGAGCCTCTTGATATGGACCTTCTGGTCATGTCCTCTATCATTTTCTTCTGAGAGAGCCCACTCGACTCTTAGCAGCAACTCGGATTGACACTCAAGTTCGCTCTTTAATTAAGCCATTTCAACTTGGTGGCACTCGCACTCAAGCACTTGAGAGGTTTCCACTCCTCCTACTGAGCCCTTCAAAGGCTGGTAATTATGATTTAGCTCTGCCATCTTTTGGCAAAGTGCTAACTCATTCATCTAGAATTGATGAAGCAATAAATGATTAGTGCGGTATATAATAGAGAGATAAATGTATGACAGTGGTAGGAGTTTACCCTTATCACATCTTGGGAAAAATGATTGATGAGCTCCTCTAGGAGGTACTCGGCCATGCATACCAGAGAGTCCATCCAAGTCTGAGCTAATAGGTCTTGTATTTTTATTAGATGCTAGGGAGAATGACTTTGCTGGGTGGGTACAGGGTCACTCATGAGAAGGTAGCCTAAGTATGACGCTAACTCTCTTAGGCTTGCTAGCTCCGCTTGGTCCTTATGAGCTAGACTTGGTCTAAGACTTTGATTTGGGAGCAGAGTATATCTTGGTATGGGGTTGAGATGGTTCGATTAACGGAGGTGGTAAAAAAGAGATCGGTCGTGTGACTATCACTCTGGTTGGCGGTACAAGGGTTGGTAGCATGTGCTCGCACAAAGCGAGAGTTAAACGATCAACTCCTAGGCTTAGGAAGAATCGATGAGGAGCTCTCTCCCCTCTTGGATAGTGGACGCAACGCTGGTGCTTCAATAGAGATTTGCTGTCTGGGTGTAGCCGAGCGGTGTTTCTTGCGCCGTTGGCGCCAGATCAGGGGCTCCCCGGAGGTGGACCCAGATGAAACCTCCATGGGCAGCAAAGAAGGTCAGAGAGGCGGTATTTCCTCAGTGTTGGCAGCCACGTCACTCCCTGTAGCTCGATTGGCGCCTTCTTCGTCGGTCAAATCCTCGGTCGAGCCAATCGACAAAAGTCTATGGCTCTCTAACTCTGCCTCACTGCAAACGTCCATTTCATCATCATTTAACTTGGTGAAATCTCGAAGACAAGCTTTCCACATAGTTTTGGCTGCAAAATAGAAAAAGAAATCAGTTAGATACAACAATAAAGGGAGATTAAATTTCTCACCAAAGTTGTCAGGCAGTCGGACTCGGATGAAGCTAAGTTCAAAGATATACATAACACTCTCCACAAGTAGCATGTGAATGTTGAACTTCAGACCAGATAACTGATTGGCGGCTCCCATCAGAATACACCCTTCTCGGGAACTAGGGGTAATTCCATTTGGCAGCTGGTAGGGAAGGCTACTGGAGGGATCGGTCGAAGATAAAAATAATAAGACTCTCAACCTTTGTTGAAAGAGGACATCTTATCAAGGAAAATGGAGCTCACCCAGGCTTGAAAGATAAAGACACCTGGCTCGAATTTCTTTGGATAATAAAAATAATGAAAACTTCGAGGGGTGTAAGGGGATTCAGTACAAGAGAAATAGGATAATGACTCCACACAGTAGTCTAATTAAATTAGGAGCTAACCGTTGGAGGGGAATGCGGAAGTAGTTGCAAATCTTGGTGAAAAAAAAATGATGCAAGGAAAAGCGAAGGCCGACCAAAAATTGATCCTTGAAGAAAGTTAGGTAGCCAGTCAGGAATGGTTCGAACGATTGTAGTCAATCAAAATGATAATATGATGATCGCGAGGGAGATTGTAAGTGAGACGCTTATGATCCACTTCCCTGCCGTTGAAGTTAGAGATGGTGGAGATGTACCAAAGGCCGTGGACGGTGGTTGGAGGAGTAACGACCATGAGGAAAAAGAAAAGTGAACAGAGGAGGGGAGGAAAATGAACTTACAATGGAAAGATGGAACTTGAAAAGTCGTCGGCGACAACGAAGAGATATGAAGAAGAAGAAGATGAGAATATGAAAACGATAAGGGTTGAATCAAGGGTTGCAAACCTTAAAAACTCTAGTAGTGGTCTCTCACAGTGGTTAGATCATAGGGGCGAATGAGAGAGGATTAATCAAGATCGTTGAATTTGAACCGTTAAGAGTCACATCAAATCTCAACAGTTGCCTATCATTTTAGATATTATTTGTACAAGCGTGTGCCACATGTCAGAAAGATACAAGCCGTATTTATTAAGGATGGAAGGTGGTAAGCAGACTTATGATAAAAGGTGTACTCATTATACTAAGCATTAATAGCGAGTGACATGCCCTGCTTTCAAGGCACCAGTGTGACATTGGCTCAAGAGCGACGGAATACGGACCGAGCGTTTAATCGAATAACTGGAGACACAAAAAATACAAATGTTTAGTTAATCAGGCTTACAACCTTCTTCGACTATACTTGAAGGGAATGTCTGTGATACAACGAATAAGGCGGGATCCCTGAAGTCGGGGACATAGTCAAGAGAATTAGCTGACATGATGGTCAAAGTCAAAGAGCGATCAGCACTTGGGACTAGCACAGTCACATGTTTTGACCGAGTGGTCTAGTCGATCTGACCTCTGGTTTGATCGAATCTCGAGTCCCTCGAGATCGATGAAATCTTAAGTAGTTTCGGTGTCATTTGGAGTTGAGCTCGTTGGGCCACGTGGGGCTAGCATGGGCATGTATATTGGCCTAGTGGTATGGTTAATCGGGCCTACTGTCTGATCAGACATGTGACATACACGGCCCGATCAGGCTCTTTAGCCGATTGGAGAGGTCGGGTCCTTCAGAGGGTCATCATTCTTTAGCCAACTCGACCATGTACGCAACGGGGTCCGATCTGGCGATAGAGCCGACTCGGTCGACATACCATTAAAGCATATCAAGGGTTCATCAATCCAACAACCTAATATTCCTTTTTGATATTTTGTGTAATGATTGTCAGAGAATCATAAGAACATTCCCTATGTGATCTTTACGATGAAAGTTTTCACCCTGCAAATTATAGAGGAGGTGATGAGTCTATTTTTGAAAAGGTGTTAGAGCATCAGAATGGTCAATTCTTTTTTGAAATATCAATATTCAATCACAAAGAAAAATTAGCACTATATAAAGAGTCTCCTTTTAAAGACATAAATACATCAAGTTACGCTATGTGAAATTATGCACTCATAATTTACTGTTCACTATATTCTTTTTCCTCTTCATCACTTAATTGACTTGAGAATCAGAGTATCTAAAAGTATCTATGCTAAGATCCCTCCACCTGATTGTCGGCATTTTCTTTCCTTCATTATTTTTTTTTTTTTTTTTGATAGATCGAGTAGTTCGGCGCCATTTACTTTCAGTACAAAGATCTTTTCATGGTTAACAAGAAAGTCACAGTCACATATTTAATATACCATCTTCTCCCATTTTAAACACTGCCTTTCAAAATTTCAATATTTTTATAAAACTATTGTCGTTCGCCTAAAGCTTCATGCTCAGTCTAACACAATTTTTAGTTGACATCAGAAAATACCTTAAATTATCTCTTTTGGTGTTTCTAAAATAAAAACTCAAGAATACATCAAATTATATATTTGTATCCAACCGAAAAAAAATACACTAATACATATTCAGTATGATTTCATTAAATTGGTTGTATATATATAGTGCCCAAACTTAATTAATTCATGGGCAAAAAATAATTAATGCTCAATTTCCCATCTTAAAGGGAAATTAATGCAAGTAATTACTTGAAAATATTTAATATTATGTAATTAACTAAACAAAAAAAAATAGATAAATTGAATTAGCTAATAGTGCGCTGCAGCGGCCGATGAGTTGGAAAGAACTCTGTTCTGCTGCCGGCGCCGGCGAAGGTGGCCATGAGGTCGCTCAGGTCCATGTAGTGCACGGCGGGGTCGCTGCTCCGCAGCAGGTCGAGGAGGTAGAGGAAGAAGTCGGCGTCGCAGGCGACGCGCAGCGCGCCGCCGTAGGAGTACCCAAACTCCGGCACCGACAGCCGGAGCAGGTCCTCCATCAGCCGGTGGTTCAGGTAGTTCGCCTCCACCTCCATCCGCCGCGCCGCCGCCCCCTCCGTCCCCACCACGACCCAGATGTGCCCCTCCGGAAGCAGCCCGGCGGCCGTCTCCGCCTCCGGGAAATTCCTCACCGCGCCGCCGCCGCCGCAGCCGCAAACCAGCAGCTTCCTCACCAGGCTCGTCATCCCAATCGCCATTGATTACCTTCTCTCTCAGGTCGCCGTACGTTAGAATTAGTAGCTGTTATCGATGATGTATTAGATTTGA
The DNA here is from genome assembly GCF_018446385.1 of Zingiber officinale. Lineage (NCBI taxonomy): Eukaryota > Viridiplantae > Streptophyta > Magnoliopsida > Zingiberales > Zingiberaceae > Zingiber > Zingiber officinale. The sequence goes on from NC_055996.1 coordinate 98,509,278, forward strand.
AGGCGATGGAGACGGCCCTGAGCTCAGCTGCCCATTTTATAGAGAAGCAGCAGCTGGTTTAGGTTACAATTTATGTTATTAAAAAAATCATCTGTGTCCCTTAGTTTTTGTACTTTTCATTTTGACCCTCGTAGTTCAAAATACTATTTTCTCGTTCATATCCCTTCCTAACATTTGTAGGAATATGAGCTAATTTATTCTGAAAATTATAAGAGTTGAGCAAAAATCAAAAGAACACCTTTTATTTTTATTATCTTAAGAGGGCATTCTAAATTGAAGTGTCAAAATATTGCTTATATATTATTATTATAATATATAAACAATTTAGAGTTAAAATTGATCCAAGTAAAATGTATTATTTCAGACAATTTTAGCTCAAATTATTTCATATAATTTTGATTAAAATAATCTAAATCCGTCTAATTTTACTAAAATTGCTTTAATATTTTTTAAAAATTATTTTAATTTAGTCAAAATTATTGTGTGTCAGTGTTAAAATGATTTTAACTAACATTGAAATAATTTCAATCAGTATTTAAATAGTTATAATTAATATTTAGATATTTCAATTAATATTAATGTAGTTTTGAATCGATATTTGAATAATCTTAATTAATATTGCAATAATTCTAATAAATATTAATGTACTTTTAACTAAAATTTGTCAGATCAATCTTTAAAAAAGATATTTTGAATGAAAACTTGAGAATATACATTTTTTTATTATATTTTTTAATATAAAGAATATTTCGAAAAGGAAATATACCTTTTGATAAATACGAAGGTAAAGTATGTTTTTTTTTTAAATTGTAAGGTCCATTCGAGAAAATGCCAATAAAAATAAAAGGCGTGTTATCGATGTTTGCGCAATCATAATACCTTAAATCAGCATGGCATTTCATCCAAAAACAGTGCGCGCATGGATGTTCCGGTGATGCAGCGACTTGGAAAGCGCGGTTGTCTTAATTTTTGGCGTGCACACGCAAACAGAGCCTTGGAGCGGAAGCCAAATGAACTATACTAAACTAATAACCGACGCGGATGGGAATTATTATTCGATGGGATTCCTTCCGGTCAGCCATTAACTGCTCCACATATGGCCAGGCACATGGCCATTAATGAGGAGAAGGAGGAGGAGAAGGAGTTGAGCTGGGAAGCCAGCTGTTTGGAGTGCCGTGGAAACCGTGTTTCACGGACAGGGCCATTAATTTGCTGCCCACGGCGAGGAGGACGGTGTATGGGCAGGTGGTCTGGATTGATTGTGCTGCGTGCTGTTTACTCGGCGCACCGTGCGTGACGCGGTGGTGCGGTGCAGTGCAGGCAAGAAGGGAAGCAAGTAATTCGCTGATACTGATTATGGATGAAGCCAATAGTGTCTCAATAATATAATAGAAACCAAGCACAGGGTGGCCATGGGCCATTAATTATTGATGGAAGGCCTCCAAAATATATATATATATATTTTTTAATTGCCACTTAGTATTGAGTTTATGCTGATTAATTTTGAAAGTGACCAGCTAGAATTTCTTATTAGTCATCCAAAGAAATCGAGAAGTGTGGAAAGGCCTCCAAATGACAGAGATGGATCAACTCTGCATTTGACGTAGCCATATACACAGCAAAAATTCAGGACACTTCTATTTTAAAAAGATATATTATAAAGACGCTTCATTTTAATTTTTCATTAATTCTTTTTTTAACAATCGACAAAGAAGTGCCTCTCATATTAAAATTACATAAATTTCAATGAATAAAACATGCTATATTTAAAAAATCAACTCTATTATGATATCATATTTTCATCACTACTATTGTCCTGATTTATAAAATACAGCACGGTAGTACTATTTTTAAAAATTTTACAATACCAAAGTGATGTCAATTTTTAAAAATTAGCATGATGGTAATATTGATTTTTTGAAATTAACATCATAATAATATTATTCTTTGAAATTCAATATTATAGTGTGATCCCGTCCGGAAGCTGAGTCGGACGGAGGCCGATCGCGGTGGACGGGGCGTTGACGGAAAGTCGCGGGCGGTGCAGGCTCCCCACGGGTGGCTGATGCGGCTACAGGACCCTGCGCACACTCAGACGATTCCCCCCTCACGTTAGAGACCAAAACCCAGGGAAAAAGTCCCCGGATCAGGCCCTCCGACGCTCAAGTCAGGTCCTTTTTCCCCAGAAAAAGCGCATGCGAGAAAAGGAAAACAGCTATGGAAAAAGTGACGGTAGACTCTGGCGCTGCACTGCGAGGGATTTCTCCCTTTATACGCCCTCCGCTGAACCCGCCTCCGCCGAAACGTTAGACGCCCTTTGTCCTCTAGTCCCGACACTGTCATACTGCTATTTGTTGTGAAAGCATCTTTCCGTTAGAAACTCCGCCAGACTTGGTTTTGTCCTGAATGAGGGACACCGCGACTACTACCGCCATGAGGGCATCTTTCGCTTCAGAACCTTCGCCCGCCCGCATCATTGGTATGTAATGATTACCCCGGACGGACCGCTGAGATTCTCCGCTCCAGTACACTTAGCTCCTCCGATCCATTGTGTCCCCGCACCACCTGCACTGTGGTTCAGATTTGTGCCTCCAACTCGCAGACTGCAGCCCTAACTGCCTAGACATAGCTACGCCGATCTTCAACCCGCCTCCCGCTTTGTGTCCCTCATCAATTGGCCGGTTCAGAGTGGCCGCCGATCCCGATCAGCCCGCTGGTTCGGCCAGCATACTCGAGCTTGGCCTGGCTAGCCTCGCCGATCCCACTGTGCATCTTCCGAACTCAACCACTCTCCGCCTCGCCGGCTACTTGGATCAGGAGCCCTGGCGATCGCTGCACTTTCAGTACTTCCGCGATCACCTCACGACTCCAATCTGCCATCGATCAGCCTCCTGATGCAATCACTAGTGTTGCCTCCCAACTTCCATGGGTTCTTATACTTCCCGCCTCCGGCTCATCAGGCCGATTGATGCTGCTCGCGGAGGTGCCGGTGACGCGGTTGAGCGTCGCGCCGGTCGCATTCTCGATCCGCACGCTGCCCCCAGTGCCGATCGAGAAATCCTTCCAGTCGATGATCGCCTTGTCGGTCGCCTGGTGGATCGTCAGCCCCATGCCGGATCGCTGGATCGACGCGTCGCCGACCACCAACCCGCCTACCTATGCCGAGCCCCGACCGCCTGTCACCGCCTTTTGACCGCCAAGTCGCCATGACTATTGACCGCCACCTCCTCGTGACTTTTGACCGCCACATAGCCCTGGACTTTTCTAATCCTTTCCTCTTGGGCCCCTCCATCACTAACCATATCACAAGCCTCCCCTACAAGTCTAGTCGAAGGAGGACGACACTGATCGACTAGACCTCCGTGACCTTCTCGTGACTTCGCATATCTTGTGATCTCAGCAGATTGCATACGCCTCAACAGATCTCTATGATCTCAAAGATATCTCTCCGACCCCGCCCTCGCCACGATCGCTTTTTGTGTCGCGCTGCTTGGGATACCATGCCTTCTTCCTTACTTCACCGCTTGGGGTGTGGCGCCCATGCCTTTGCTTGACTTAGCCACCGCCTCTTTATAAAGAGTCTCACCGTCACTTCTTCGCTCTATCCTTCTTCATTCCCGCCCCTACTATCTTTGTTCACCCGCTTAATCGCTTTTTCCCCGAAATGCATTCTCCTTCCTTTGACGAAGTTGATCAACTACCTTCCCAAATGCGGATAGATCAGCTCACCTCGCAACTTGCCGAGAAAGAACGCGAACCGGAGCGCCTGTCCGTGGACTGCTGGCGGCCTTGCATAACATGGACGCCTGTATCGCCTTACAAAATCTCGCGTGCATGCGAAAAAGACGATGAAAGACTTAATACCATTTTGATCTCAGCACCAAATTAGCCGCCAAAACCGCTTGTAACGAGCATGAGATGTAGTTATCTCTCCTCGTGCGGTTCTTGAGGACAAACAAGACACGCCGCTTAACAACAAACAAACATCGACTCCCTTCACGCTGAGGCCCGGCCGTGAGCGCACTCGATCTCCCGGATGTCTTCACGCTGGAGGCTCGCCTCGTGACCAATTCCCTTCCACGAGTCAAAGCCGGCCTGGGGAATAGTTGTCGCGGTGGCTCCTTTGTCGAGGTGTCACTGTAGCCTTGGTTGTATCCTCCCTCGAATCAAGGCTACGCTTGTAGATCCGCCCCTTGCCCTGCCTCGCCAATTTTCATCTAGCAAACACGTTTTTAGAAATAGGCCCTTGTGTAAGAGCCTAGAGTCGCTTCATGATTTCTTTTCATGCATGTATTTTGGATAATAAAGTCAATGTAGTGCTTAAAAATTACAACTGCGATGAGCGTGTAAAACCTGATTTCGTAGTTAATATTGGCGCTGTAGGAGTAGGGTAGATGGTGCTCTGCATCCCTTGCCCTGCGTATTTGTTGCATATTTGAAATTCGCGCAAAGTAAAGTTAGATGTAGCTGACCTGATTATGGAAAACGCCCTGCTCAAGGTGAGGCACATCTCTCAGCAAGGTAGTTAGGCATAGGCACCGAGCTCGCTTATGATTTTCAAAGAGGGGCTGATTTTTGATTCCCACATGGGGCCGACCTGAAAGGTCGTTGGTCGTGAGGACAGAGCTCACTTTTGATTCTCGCATGGGAGCCGACCTAAGAAGGTCGTTGGGCGTGAGAGCAGAGCTCACTTATAACTCGCACTGGGGCGAGAGTCTGACATACCGACCTAAAGGTCGTTGGGCGTGAGCATGGGGCTCACTTTTAATTTCGCATGGGAGCCGACCTAAGAAGGTCGTGGGCGTGAGGACAGAGCTCACTTATAACTCCGTGACCGAGGCGAGAGTTCTGGGGCCACCGACCTAAAGGTCGTATGGAGCGTGTGGCTCACTTTTAATTCGATGGGAGCCGACCTAAGAAGGTCAGGGCGTGAGGACAGAGCTCACTTATAACTCGTGACCGAGGCGAGAGTTCTGGACTACCGACCTGGGTGGCAGTCACATGTGCGGCTCACTTTTAATTCTGCAGATGGGAGCCGACCTAAGAAGGTCGTTGGGCGTGAGGACAGAGCTCACTTATAACTCGTGACCGAGGCGAGAGTCTGGGACCACCGACCTGTGGTCACATGGAGGAGCTGGGCTCACTTTTAATTTCATGGGAGCCGACCAAGAAGGTCGCATGAGGACAGAGCTCACTTATAACTCGACCGAGGCGAGTTCTGGGACCACCGACCTGTAAGGTCGCATGGAGCGTGGGCTCACTTTAATTCTCAGATGGGAGCCACCTAAGAAGGTCGCTGGGCGTGAGGACGATCTCACTTATAACTCGTGACCGAGGCGAGAGTTCTGGGATCACCGACCTGTGTTGAGTGAGCTGGGCTCACTTTAATTCTGATGGGAGCCGACCCAAGAAGGTCGGAGGACAGAGCTCACTTATAGCTCGTGACCGAGGCGAGAGTTCTGGGTACTCGGCCCGAGACCATATGGCGCTGGTCTGAGACCAGTAATGATACTCCGGTCCGAGACCGGTGGCGATGGCGCTAGTCTGAGACCAGTAATGATACTCCGGTCCGAGACCGGTGGCGATGGCGCTGGTCCGAGACCTGCTGGACCCTCCTTGCTAGTAGCACAGATGTGACGCTCTCTTCAGCCTCCATTTGCCTCATCTGAACCACCTTAATTACTTCTACCGGCTGGGCGTTATTCGCCAGTTTTGCGCTCGTTCTGCCGCATCCCTCGTCTTCCAGCAAGCATATCATGCATAGTATAGGATGTGGGCGGGAGAGAGGGAACGTGAACCTTATTCGGCCCTGGGCACGCAACGCTCTTCTAGCTTGTGGGAGCTTCGCGTGCCTTTGCATGCTGGTGCGGTAACGAACCGGCCTGGGGGCTGTCTCCACCGAGATGCTTGCCTAGCTACTCCGAGTAAGCAGCTCCCCTGACTGCCAACCCGTGCCTTCCTAACCTCCGCTGATCAGCCCTGTTCCCTGCGCGACCCCTACTGGACTGCCTGGCCCTTGCAACTCTGTAAAATCTCCCACTCGACCTTACCGAGGGATGCCTCTTTTTTAGAGCCATACCTTGTCATGATTACTCCGCCGCGCCTATCTTTAATAGGTTTATTCTTATGCTGACACCTGTCCGTTGCATTTATGGTCCACGCTTCCTGACGTCAGTTTCTATACCTTTTTCGTACGCCTCCGTGCTTACTTCCCTTTAGACGGCGCGGGGCGGGTTACCCAAAAAGATACTCGGCCCGATTCTCGATGCTTCTCAGGCATGAATGGGCTTTATAAACCCTAAAGGTCATCTGCCGCTTTCTTTCCAACGCTTCGTTCTCCTCCTATCCTCCTCCGTGCTCGTCCTTGTTAGTGCAACTTGCCATCTTCCGGCCTGAGCTCGCGACCCCTCTGCCCTTCTGATCGTTCCTGGCCTGTGATCCTTCTCGCCTCCAACCTTCTTGCTTGCTTCTTCCTCACGACGATGGATGGTAAGGACCTCCCTTGGTATTCATGCTATCTTTCGGATTTGGACCACCGTGACCTGTCGGTATTACAATCCCTTCTGCAATTGGATTCCTCATATGAGCTTCAACTCCCATCACCCAATGAACATCCTTCGTCTCCTCCTGAAGGTTTTATCACTGTTTTTAGAGATCAGATTGTGGGCGGTCTTCGCTTTCCTTTGCACCCCTTTATTTCAGGCTTGTGCCAGTATTGCGGCATCGACGTCTCCCAGTTTGCTCCCAATGTATTTCAAGCTGTCTGTGGAACCGTCATCTTATGCCGTATCTATCGAATTTCCTTGACGCCTCACCTATTCCAGCACTTCTACTCTTTCCGGCGAGCCGAGGCGGGGATATTCAACGTTCAGGCCAAGCCGGGCTTTAAGTTCTTTGACGGCCTACCTTCTTCCAATAAGGGTTGGAGGTCCCGCTTTTTCTTTCTTAAACCGCCTTCCCCCTTGGCGGGTCTTCTCAGTGCGCCCCTCGGCTTTTCCCCACATGTTCATGAATCTGCACGGTACATCACGGCGAAAGTTGACCGTGTTCTTGTTCACTTGTCATGTTGATGCCGGAAGGCATCTTATACACCTTCGGCCTTAGTCCCGTCCTCCACAAATCGGAGCCCTTTGTAAGTTGTCTATTCTGCACGCCTTCGCTAACCGAGATGCCTTTTCTTTTTATTCAGTAGCGGCCGCTATCCTCCGCCTTCGCCGCCAAGAGACGCCTAGCTGTCTGCTCCCGAAGCCCCGTGATCCGAGCCGACACTGTGCCTACCTTTCCGATCCAACCGCCTTCGATCCTCAACTTCCAAAGACCCCGACCTCCGATGTTGTGATTGCCCTGTCCGGCATACTTTTCTCCCAACAGAGACCCAAAGATCGCCCCACACCTCCGATCAACTCGCTGATCGCTTCTTCGCCCACTAGACAGCCCTCCTCCGTCCCCACTTCTACGGTGCAGGCAGACGCGCAATAGCAAACGGACGGCCCCCACCGCCACTTCTCCTCCACCTTCACAGCCACCAACGCTGGTGGTTCTTTCTTCCTCCAAGTCTTCTGCCAGCTCACCAGAGACAAGTTTCGTGAATGGCCTATGACTGGAGGTGGCAGTCCCGGCCGCACCAACTTACTACTGCCGCCACCCGAGCTGCACACCGCCCCGCTTGTCCTCCACGATCGCCTGGACTTACTGATGCCCTCCGCCTCTCCTCTTCGCGGGCCTCCGAGCTCGGCCATGCCGACCTCGAACTTGCCCCGATGCACCCGGCAATTGAAGTTGCCAGGAGGCTTCCTTCGAGACCGACCCGCACACCGCCGATCTGCCGCCTGCCTCTAGGGTCAACTTTGGGACTGCCATCTCCTCGGCAATCACCACAGCCTGGAGAGCGGTTCTCCTTTGGGGGAATTCGATCAGATTGCTCGTTCACTGGTCGCAGTAAGTCCCTTCTCCTATGTTCCCTTGTATCCGTGTATCTCTGTAACCTCCTTCCTCTTCTTCCGGCTACTGGCAGACCTGCTCCGCGAGTCTGAGCGTCGTGCAACGAGCGACCGAGCTTCAGCGAGAGAACGCGACGCTCAAGGCACGTCTCCAGGAATTAGGGCATCCTGCGACTTCCTCAGCTCCTCCCGAGCCCCCTTTGGGAAGCTTGGATGCCTATTTGCGAGCCATCGGGGAGTCAGCAGCTTCGGCTCGGACCATCTCCCATGCTGCCTTTGATAAACTTCAACAGTTGGAGGCGGCTTTGAAGACAAGTGAGTCTTCCCTGGCCTCTGAAGTGGAACGCCGTTAAGCGGCGACCTCTGAACTGAAAAATCGAGAGGCAGAGTTGCTTGCCCAGTCTAGGGAATTGGCCCTGCTGAAGCAAGGTCGGGAGCTCCTACAAATGGGGCTGGCTGAAGCCCAAACCGTGGCCAATGCTGTTGTGGGTCGGGAAACCACCCTGCGAGCTCAGTGGGAAGCTTGCCAGGCCCAGCTTCAATCTTTGCAGGCGGAGCTTTCGCGGGCCCAGGAGGCAGTGTCTCAGGGCCAGAGTGACCTGAATGCAGCTCGCGCGGAGGCTATCCAGGACAAGGACGCCATGGCAGAGTACCTGGCGGGAGAGCTCTGGCGGCTGAAGGCCTACCGCTTGGCCTATGTTCGTTCTTCCTTTTTCCTTCAGAAGCTGGGGCGCTGGATGGTCGTGCTGCTGAGTTACGGGGCTGCTGGCGGGGTAAGACAAGCCTTCGAGCAAGGTTATTTGCGTGCAGCGCCCCCCGCCACTTTCTTGGATACTGCTCGCCTGGCCCGGGAACTGCCGCAGGACACCTTCCCCTCCTTCGAGGCGGATGACGGGCTCTTCTTCCAGGCTGCTCCTCCTCCTGCTGCCGCTTCAACCCTCGTAGAGGTGTCTCCCCAGGATCTTCCTGCCGCCATCCCCGAAGCTTCTGAAGCCCTGGCCCCTCCTCCTGCTGAGTCGGCCGACCCGGCACCCCCTCTGTCGGCCTTTGATGACCCGTCTCCTCCTTCTCCGAATGTAGTGTAATTAGAACTATGTTAGGCTGCTTACTTTTTGATGCGTTGATACCGGCTTTTCTTCGGTGGTATTTGTGTAATGGTACTGACCTCGGCCTGTTTGTCTTCGCTTTCCCCTACGATCCTACAACTGTGCTGCGTCTCCTTTGCGCACTGATAGCTTGTTTTCTTCGGCAAGTTGTTCGTTGGTTTCGGCCGAGCTCCGATGATCAGATTTCCCTTATCTACTTTCTTTCGCTACGTAGCCTCTCCTCCCATCGCCGCCCTCCTAATGGGCTGGCCTGGGTTAAAGGTTACCTCGTGTGTCCGTGCAGCCCGCGGATTTGACTTATCCGCCTTCTGGTGACCCTTCCATACGCTTTTGTCCTGTTTAACACAATTTCCCAGGGAGGCGCTTCGTATCTCGGACCCTTATCTTTCCCTTAATGCCCCCTGGTTGTCTTCTCAAAGCTCATTGCAGAACGTCCCCCGTCTACTCCAGACCCTGCATCTACCGTCCGTTGTTGACTTACGAAAATGTCCTCCGCCCACCATACCTATAAGTATTATCTGACTCTTTCTTTCGCTATGACAGTAAAGCACTCAAGCGTCGCCGTCGCCGACTGATCGTTTCTGAGACTACGCCGCGCTTCTTCTTTCTTCTCCAAGCTTCCCCTTTTCATCTGTTCCTTCTGCCGCCTGAGATAATCTTCCTTGCAATGGTTTCTCCTTCTTGGGCTTCCTTGCTAGCGGAGCATTTCCCAAGCGCTTCAACTTTCGCTGAGTTAGATTGGGATGACCTACGGTACACTTACGAAGTCCCTTCTAGCTTTCGCCCCATCATTCCTACTGGTGTGAACTTGTACTTCGATCCCCCGCCGAGTTCTTGTACTTTCTTTACTGAGCAGTTCGTATCTGGCCTTCGTCTATCCCCGCATCCTTTTTTGTCCGGAGTGTGCCGCTACTTTAAGGTTCCCTTAGGTCAGCTATCCCCCAATTCCATAAAAATCTTATGTGGCTTTGTAGTACTCTGCGAAGTTTGTGAGGTTTCTTGGTCAGCTCCCCTTTTCCATTGCTTCTTCACTCTCGTTCGGGGTGCCGATGGTCTCTTTGATTTCCAAGCTCGTAGCCAAACCGCTTTCTTTTCTCCTCTTCCTCCTCCCAGTGCTAACTGGAAGAAAAAGTTCTTTTTTCTCCGGTTTCCGGAGGAAACTGCCTGGCCCATGCACTGGCAACCTGAACTGCCTCTGACTCCAGCGCTGGACGAATTCCACCTGGACCTCTCCTATGCCACGACTGCTGATCGACTAGAGGATTGGCGCTTGAATCTGACGAGATTACTATCTGAAGATCTACTTTCTTTCTTCAGGCTAAGCCGCTGTACCTCTGACACACCGCGCTCCTTAGGTGAGTCCGTGTGGAATGCCTCCTTTTCGATTCCCTGTAAGAGTGACTTCTTGTGTTGATGCCTTCAGCTGAAGTTTTGTATCGAGCGTCGGAGGTTCTGCCTCTGCCCCTCACCTGGGGTCTGCCGCAGTCGGGGCAGCGACTCAGCCTGCTCCCAGCCCTGCCCTACACGCCGCTTCTCCTTCCTCTGCCGCCTTGAACCGAGGTCGGGGTCGGGGCCAAACCACACTCCCCGCCAGAAGCGTCTCCCGAGGAGCCTCGCGATCATCCAGACGCGGTCACGCAGCTCTTCATCGCGCAGGTCCGAGCTCATCCGGACGGGGCGACACAGACAGGGGTGAGGCGGCCTCTTCCCTGGGTCAGCCTTGCTCTGATGATTCTGACTCTGATAACCAGCCCCTGCTTCACAGGCGGAGCCGAAAACCAGGTCTGACTTCATTAACGTTTGGTCTTGCTTTTTTCTTATGATCAGACTGCTTCTTGCTACTGTCGTGACTGGCTCTGACCTTACTTCCCTCTTTACATCTGTTTTCCTTATCTGGCAGCTTCCCCTAATCCCTACAGGGGGCGACCAGCTGCGTTCCGCTCCGCTCCTACTGCTGCAGAGGGAGACAGCCCCGGCGATCATCAAAACCCGGTGCCCCCTGAGCCCGTTCCTGAGCCAACTCCGGCCCCTCCTGGTGCTGACGCCGGACCTTCTCAACCTTCCTTCTCCGCCCACCATCATTACAGGACCACCATCCCCTCTGAAGCTGCTCTAGCTCGGCGGCCCGACGCCCCCGCAAGCCTCCTGATGATGAAAGGCTGTCTCGGCAGTTTGTGGGCAGAGAGCATAGATCAAATGGGTGACGCACCTCCATTGGCCCAGATGGACAGGTTCTCAAAGTCCTGGGCTAAAGTAAGTACTCTTCACCTTATACTGGTGTCACGCCCCCAGAGGAGACCCTGTCCGAGAAAATTTCGGCAGCATCTCCCCTGTACGGTGGACAATCTGAAACTTTTCTACATCTCATATACATCAGCCACAAGCGGCTGGAATAATAACAAGAAATAAAAACAATCACCACGCAGTTTATATATATATTCAGCCTCTGGCTGTCACAACCACGCAGTATATAATAGTAAACAACAAAAGTACTCTGACTCGAAATCCACCCTACTCAACTACACTCGTAAAGCTCAAAACCGACGAACTCACCTCTTCTGCCATCCAGACAGGCAAGTAGTAGAACAAAACCAAATCCAAATCCATCAATATAATAAAATCTATATCATGTCCATAAGCAAATAAATCCAGAACATAACGAGTTCAAACAGTCTAGAACAGAAAGAAACCACAGAAAACCAAACATATCCTGGAGGTCTGCAGGACCAGCACTATGTGCAGTGAAGACTAGCGACTGGAACTCCCTCCTGACAGCATCAACCTGAAAATATCCACAATGGAGGCGGGGTGAGTCCAACACTCAGCAGGTACAGTTGATATGCAAAGTAAGGAAATAACACCTAACACTAATCATGCGTACAGTCTCCTGATATAAGAAAGATATAAATATGCATCTGAAGTAAACAGGAGAATGCAGTACTAACCAGGTCCTGAATATAAGGTCAAACAGTCCGAGTGGTATAGGAATCAGATGCATGTCAAACATAGGTATCCAACAATATGCAGATATAAATGCAGAAACACAAACACAACAATAAATGCATCATGCATATGATGCCAATGATGCGCCCTGGTCACCCCCCGACGATCATCTCATACAAAAGTGAGGCCGAGTGGTTAGGGCACACCGTGCACTCGTCGTCACTACTCCCGATGAGTGACCGAGTGGACGGGATGTCGTTTGAGTACACCTATCCTCCTACCCCAAATCATAGATGGGGAGCGCAATGCCTCAACTCCCAGTACTCAAAGACGGGAGGAATGCTAACACGCTGTGTCACACTACCCATGAGCGGACCAACGGTGCCTAACAGTCCTGCAACACACTCGAATCGACCACTAACCCATGAGTGGTGGTGTGCAGATCCATGTAATCATGGCGATGTGCTCAAGAATAATGGAGCGGATTATCGCACAACATGCAATCATGCAAATGATGCATGGCAATATCCATATAAACATCCCGACCTAATCCATATATATTCGAAAAGTGCACCCTAGGTCAACGAATCATATTGAATCAAAGGTACACAGAAGGTATAAAAACCTAGGTCCTGAACATGGTCAAGCATGGTATATCACTACCCCCTATAAGCATGTATAAACAGGTAAAGAATACATGGGATGTAAAACAAATCAATCAATCAAACATATACCAAGATTTGGGTAGTGATTAACCGGAATAGATAAGAAACATAATTAATGAAACATGTTAATTCCATTACTAAGCATATCAAAGACAAAAAAAGTCAAAAGTACCCGCCTCCAATAGGAATGTCCAAATCCGACATCGAGATACTCGTCCCGCGTCAAAATCCTGTATCCAATAAATACATTTTTATTTAGCTAAAATTCGAATGAATTGCTAAATAAATCCTTAAAACCATTTAGGGCAAAACCCTAAATAATAATCATCAACTTATCTAAATAAAGTCTAACGATAAATTAGGGTTAGTTACCTAATCCCCAATCCACCATTAGATCAAATCCAAACTACCTAATCCTATCAATCAATCATCAACAACATGATCAAAGTAAAACCCTAAACCTTACCTCAGTTCACAATTCAAATGACTGCAGTGAAAGGTTGCTTGCTGCTGAAAAATCCTCCACACTACCAGGATCAAAATAAAATCCACAACAACAATTAAATACCCTATACTATCAATTAGGGCAGCACCCATAACTCTGTAAATCTGAGCCTCAAACCAAAAATACCTAAATTTCCTTACCTATCTCGTAGCTGTGCTTGTTGATCCACCACAAAGAAGGATTGATCTATAACAAAGAAGAATATCCAAGCTCTGATCTTAAAGATCACTGCTCGGAAGGAAGGAGGGCGCCGGAAAGGGCACCGGCAGCATCAGAGAATCGGCGGCTGTCAACAAGACAGCGCACAGTGGCGATCGGCAAAGGCTCAACTAGGGCTTGTTTCTTCTGTGCAAAGGACGACTCCGAGAAAGGAAGACAAAGCCTGTCGTGGTGCTCGGGTCAAGAGTCGGCGGCGGTCGGAGGACTCTCGGTGGCTGGCGGAGGAGAGGAGAAGAGAAGAAGGTGGTCGGGCGGCACCGGGTGGCTAGGGCACCGAATAGTCCACGGTGGCGCCGGCACTAGGGCACAGACGCGCTGTGGTGGCGTCGGGTGGCTAGGGCAAGCAGAGGAGAGGAGTTTGGCTCAGGCAGGCGGTCGGGCGGCGGTGCTAGGGCTCCGGCAATGAACCGGCCGCCGGCGTTCGGGAAGAAGAAATTGCCGGCCGGCGGTTAGGGCAAGGAGGAGGAGAAGGCTCGGCGGCGTCGGGGAGATAAGAGAGAACGGCGAGAATGAGAGGAATTAAAAGAAATAAGATAATAAATAAGAAAAGGAAAAAGAGATAAATAAATAAATCTTTTCCTCTCTTAAATGAGTAGCCCAAACAGGCTTTCTCGGGGCCCCGTTTTTATCCCCGTGAACTCGTCCGTACAAGCTCCGAAAAATTCCCGAAAAATATCCAAAAATTCCGGAAAATTCCCTTATTCATATCCGCCTATTTCCGGTATTTTACAACTGGGTAGTGGTTGGCCTTAACTGAGGGTTATATCTTTCCTCCAGACTCATGCAGAATCCCTAGTGTTGAACCAATCTTTCCACACCCTTCATCATGAAAGCAAAGAACTACAGGAGAGAGTCTCCGAATTAGAGTTGCAATTGAACGACCCTGCCCAGGCCAGTTATGCTTTGCGAGCGGAGAGTCAGGCCCTAACCAATCAGACCAATCGACAGAAACGGTCCCTAATACAGGTGAAGGATGAACTCCGAGCTATGAGGGAAGAGAAAGCCGGATGGTCTTATTCCGCAACTGACGCTCCTTCCGGTCGAGAATCCATACCGGAACCTCCTCATACGTAATGTCAGGCTGAACTGGAACTGGAATATCTGCCAGCACATGTGTCGGATCAGGCACGTATCTCCTCAACATCGATACGTGAAATACATCGTGAACGCCTGACAGGGACGGTGGTAGTGCCAATCGGTAAGCTACCGCTCCGATCCTCTCTAAGATCTCGAAAGGACCAATGTACCGTGGAGCTAGCTTATCTCTGAGGCCAAATCTCTTCACCCCTTTCGTGGGTGAAACTCGTAGAAATACATGGTCGCCAACAGAGAACTCTAGTGGTCTGCGTCTCCGATCAGCATAACTCTTCTGACGATCCTGCGCCTCTGACATCCTCCGTCTGATAGTACGGACCAACTCTGCATCCTGCTGAACTCTATGAGGTCCCAACAACTGAGCCTCTCCAACCTCATCCCAAAGGACGGGTGTCCGACAAGGTCTACCATACAACGCCTCAAACGGTGCCATCTGGATAGCCGAATGGAAGCTGTTGTTGTAGGTAAACTCTACCAACGGCAGATGGTCCTCCCAACTGCCTCCGAAATCCATAACACATGACCTCAGCAGTCCTCTAAAGTCCGAATGGTCCGCTCGACTGCCCATCCGTCTGTGGATGGAATGATGTCTTGAAGCGGAGCCGGTGCCCAAGGCCCGCTGCATCGCCGTAAACGAGACGTAAACCGTGGATCTCTATCTGAAATAATACTCAACGGAACACCATGTAGTCTGATAATCTCTCGACAATACAGATCCGCCAATCGATCCAGGGATTCCTCCGAATCGCTAAAGGTGCGGATTTGGTTAATCGATCAACGATTACCCAAATCGCGTCATGGCCTGTCGTCCGGCAACCCTACCACAAAGTCCATGGTAATGTGATCCCACTTCCACTCGTGAATAGGAATCCAAGTAACCCCGCAGTCTCCGGTGCTCACCTTCACCGCCGATGCAAGACATCTAGCTACGAACCGTGATGTCTTTCTTCATGCCGCTCCACCAATAGGAACGCCTCAAGTCTCGATACATACGGTTCCGCTGGATGGATCGCAAATCGAGAACGATGTGCCTCCTGTAGTAGCTCCGTAAGACCGGATGAGACCGAGGTACGCATAATCTGCCTCGGAAGTATATGATACCCTCCTCGTCTCGTAAACTGGCCTCACGCCTTAAGCTATCTCGATCGCTAATAAACCGCAAATGCTGATCACTAGCTCGCGGCCTCTCGATCCTCTCCGATCGACGATCGAGCAACCATGGTAACAAGAATACCCCGCTCTGTCGGTCCCTCGCCTCAAGATCTAACTCCGAGAAACTCGAATCAAGTCGTGAAATCGACCGGCAAGCCAAAGTCCCTCTGGACTTCCTGCTGAGTGCATCTGCAACCACATTAGCTTTCCCAGGGTGGTAGCTAATGGTACAATCGTAGTCCTTCAGGAACTCCATCCATCTCCTCTGTCGGAGATTAAGCTCCTTCTGAGTAAAAATGTATTTGAGACTCTTATGATCAGTGAGAATCTCAAATGTGATACCGTATAAATGATGTCGCCATAGCTTCAGAGCAAAGATGATGGCAGCTAACTCCAAGTCATGAACTGGGTAGTTCTTCTCATGCTCCTTCAACTGACGAGAAGCATAAGAGACTACTCTGCCGTGCTGCATCAGAACAGCGCCCAAACCCTGTAAAGACGCATCGGTGTAAAGTACAAATCCATCATCTCCAGAAGGTAAAACAAAAACTGGAGCCGACACTAATCTCTGCTTCAGCTCCTGGAAGCTGGTCTCGCAATCCTCGGACCATACGAACTTCACGCCCTTCCGGGTAAGACGTGTCAGTGGCATAGCAATACGCGAGAAGTCCTCGACAAAACGTCGGTAATATCCGGCCAATCCCAGAAAACTGCGGATCTCCTGAACTGACTTCGGCTGCTCCCAACCGGTGACAGCCTCGATCTTCTGAGGATCAACTGAAATACCTCTGCTAGAAACCACGTGTCCCAGAAAACCAACTGAGGATAGCCAGAATGCACACTTGCTGAACTTCGCGTACAGCTGATGTCGTCGTAGAATATCCAAGACTGTGCGAAGATGCTGTGCATGCTCCTCCTCGGAACGAGAGTAGACCAATATGTCATCAATGAAAACGATAACAAACTGATCCAGATACTCCAGAAATATGCGGTTCATCAAGTCCATAAACACCGCTGGAGCATTGGTAAGCCCAAATGGCATTACCAAAAACTCATAATGACCGTATCTGGTACAGAAAGTTGTCTTCTGAATATCTGAGTCTCTGACCCTCAGCTGATGATATCCGGATCGCAGATCAATCTTAGAATACACTGATGTACCTCTGAGCTGATCAAACAAATCCTCTATCCGTGGCAGGGGGTACTTATTTCTGACGGTCAATGCATTCAGCTGCCTATAGTCAATACACAACCTCATGGTGCCGTCTTTCTTCTTGACAAATAGCACTGGAGAACCCCATGGTGAAACACTACGGCGAATGAATCCTCTGTCTAAAAGCTCCTGGAGTTGAACCTTCAGCTCGTTCAACTCCTTTGGTGCCATACGATACGGAGCTTTCGATGTCGGCACGGCCCTAATCACCAATAGCGAACTCCACCGCCTTCGGGAGGCAAACCGCAGCTCCTCCGAAATACATCCGGGTATTCCTGACAACAGAACGCTTGAGAGTCGCGAACTACTACCGCCCTCGATCGATCAACGATAACAGAAAACTATGACAGCCGTGAGACAGCAGCTTCCGCGCCAAATAATCGAGATGCCGTCGTCTCGATGCCGTGAAACTCCACGAGGGTTGGTTCGGAGGCCGGTGACCCCTCGTCTGGCAATCAACGGTAGCATGATACACGATGACCCAATCCATGCCAAGAATGACATCAAACTCGACCATCTCCAATACTAGAAGATCTACCGTAAGTATCATGTTGCCAAAGTCTAACGGCAACCTCGATCTCCGGGTGACGCCTAAAGTATCAACGGACGGAGGGAGACAAACAATCGCCGCAACCTAACAGAGGTAATCTACCAATCTCCCGCATAAAGGTACGGATATAAAAGAATGCGAACTACCAATATCAATCAAAATATCAGCAGAGAATGCATAAATAGAAATCATACCGCTGAAAACGGATCCGTCGCCCACCGAGCATCCTCTCCGTAATCGCATGAACACGACCGCCTCCTGAGGAGGAGGTGGTAACATCGCCACGGCCGCAAGTGGCTCGCCACCGAGGCGCTGACTATGTGCTAGATAAGACCGAGAGGATGGTGACTGACACTGCAGCCTAGCCGACCGAGTCTCGAGCACGCCCGAGTCTGATAATAAGGTCCCGTGCAAAACTGGGTGCTAAGCACCGAGTACTCTGCCCAAGCATGCCAACGCCGCTGAGGGAGCTGCCCTCGCCGACGCCGGAAGATTGGGCCGCCTCCTCGATATGCCTCGATCGACTAGATCGCCCCTCCGACCGACCTCCCGAAGCTGCAGGCCGAGCCTTCACCGACAATCTCGGCCTGTGCCCCAGCTTGCAATAAAAGTAAACCGATCGCCCCAGAGCAAGTCAGGGTGAGGTGATCTCGGATCCACATCTCAAACAATGAGTATCACCGAAGGTGGTTGCTTGCTGCCGAGAAAACCGGGAACGCCCCAAGAAGACCGCCTGATTTCGAGGCCTCACGAGACGCCCTGTACCCTCGACCGACTGCCTCAGGATCGCCCGAGGTCGCCCTGCCGCTCGTGTCGCCGGACTCGCCTCAAGTCTAACCCATATGCTTTCTCCCCGTCCGGATATGTCCGCCGAGCTAACTCTATCATCAAAGCTCGATTCAATGCATCGAGTAAGATGTAATCCCTAATCCGAAGTCGTATATGCAGTAACCGCCCAATCTCAGATAAATCGTGATCATGCGAGTTCTGCCTCCACAACTAACTCGACAAAACTGTACCAACCGGAGGAATTCAGTATTATACTCGGTCACCGAGCGATTATTCCGCCTCGGACTCATAAAATCCTAGCCATCCGATAGGACAATGGAAAGAAACGGCTCTCAAAAGCCTCTCAACTCGGGTCCATGACGTCACCACCAATAATAGAATGTCGAGTAACCCACTGTGCATTAGCTTCATCCCAGAATGGTAAGCGGCCACCGCTTTCTCCCACTCGGAGCAAGTCATATAGAAGAAAGTCTGCTCCATAGTCTCTATCCATGACAGAGCCATACTCGGATCGAGATCTCCGCGGAAAAGAGTGAAACGAGTCTTCATCGACTCGGCCAGTGCTGGAATCCTAGCTCGTGCAGCGACAATATCAGTGAGCTGTGTCGGGACGGCTGCAGGAACTGGCGGAAACACTGGAGCTGATACTACAGGTGGTACCGCGGAATAAACCGGAGGAGGAACTCCCGATGCTGCTGTATATACCGGTGGTACTGACTGGGGAACAAAAGTGGTGGCAGCTGGAGGTACGGTAGGTAATGGTACCGGATATGGTGCAGCTGCTGCTACTGTAGGCACTGGGGGCACAGGTGCCACTGGTATAGGATACACTGTAGATCCAAGTGGTGGTGGCACTGAATACGCCGTAGGCTGCGCTGGAGCAGATGTCGGGTACACCAATGGTACCCCTGATGGTACTGTAAACAGGGTAGGCGTGGATACCGTCGGGTGCAATCGAGGTAGGTATCTCTACAGGAGCTATCGGGATCTGAGAGCCCGACGCCCCCGCAGTCTGTCCCTGACCGACAGGCTCTACAATAGTAGGCATCTCCGGTAAGTCCAGAGATCCTGGGGTCCTCGCACGTGATCGACCAGCACCACGTCTCGCAGCAATACGAGTAGATCGTCTCATATCTGTTAAATTAAATTACAGATATCAATACCAATATAACAAACATAAAATAACAACATACCTATTTGCTGTCTGGAGATGTTCCGTCGCTGTCCAGTCCCCAATTTGACCTCAAAATTCCGAACGTACATATCGCCGGAAATCCAAATAAATCCGAAACGGAAATCCGAAACATAACCATATCGAAAATCCGATAATGCCCAGTTTGACTCGCAAACCTGGCTAACCCAAATATCCAGAATACCAACAACAGGTATCCGATAAATCTCCAGAACACCCAAAAGCAGGTATCATAACCCGCTCTGATACCAAATAAATTGGTATCAGATAAATTCCGAAAATCCAAAATACAAAAATCCAACAAGTATCACCAAACTTGGCGCTCTGATACCAAGTAAATAAATTGGTATCAGGTTATCCCAAACATCCAAAATACGAAAACAAAAGATCGTATAACTTGGCTCTGATACCACTAAATTGTCACGCCCCCAGAGGAGACCCTGTCCGAGAAAATTTCGCAAGATCTCCTCTGTACGGACAATCTGAAACTTTTCTACATCTCATATACATCAGCCACAAAGCTGGAATAATAACAAGAAATAAAAACAATCACCACGCAGCTTATATATATATTCAGCCAATACTACATACAAAGATATAATAGTAAACAACAAAAGTACTCCCTCTAAATCCACCCTACTCAACTACACTCAGAAAGCTCAAAACCGACAATCTTCGCCATCCAGGCAGGCAAGTAGTAGAACAAAACCAAATCCAAATCCATCAATATAATAAAATCTATATCATGTCCATAAGCAAATAAATCCAGAACATAACGAGTTCAAACAGTCTAGAACAGAAAGAAACCACAGAAAACCAAACATATCCTGGAGGTCTGCAGGACCAGCACTATGTGCAGTGAAGACTAGCGACTGGAACTCCCTCCTGACAGCATCAACCTGAAAATATCCACAATGGAGGCGGGGTGAGTCCAACACTCAGCAGGTACAGTTGATATGCAAAGTAAGGAAATAACACCTAACACTAATCATGCGTACAGTCTCCTGATATAAGAAAGATATAAATATGCATCTGAAGTAAACAGGAGAATGCTGTACTAACCAGGTCCTGAATATAAGGTCAAACAGTCCGAGTGGTATAGGAATCCTGTATGCATGTCAAACATAGGTATCCAAACAATATGCAGCATATAAATGCAGCAACCACAAACACAAACAATAAATGCATCATGCATATGATGCCAATGATGCGTCCTGGTCACCCCTGACGCCAGTCGATCATCTCATACAAAAGTGAGGCCGAGTGGGTAGGGCTGTGACAACCGTGCACTCTGTCGTCACTACTCCTGATGAGTGACCGAGTGGACGGGATGCTGTCGGAGTACACCTATCCTCCTACCCCAAATCATAGATGGGGGAGCGCAATGCTCTCAACTCCCGGTACACGAGGACCTGCCGGATAACACGTTGTGTCACACTACCCATGAGCGGACCAACGGAGCCAAACAAAGTCCCTGCTGCAACACACACTGCCTGAATCGACCACTAACCCATGAGTGGTGGTGTGTGCAGATCCATGTAACTGGCGATGTGCTCAGCAATAATGGAGCGGACTATCGCACAGCATGCAATCATGCAAATGATGCATGGCAATATCCATATAAACATCCTGACCTAATCCATATATATCGAAAAGTGCACCCTAGGTCAACGAATCATATTGAATCAAAGGTACACAGAAGGTATAAAAACCTAGGTCCTGAACATGGTCAAGCATGGTATATCACTACCCCCTATAAGCATGTATAAACAGGTAAAGAATACATGGGATGTAAAACAAATCAATCAATCAAACATATACCAAGATTTGGGTAGTGATTAACCGGAATAGATAAGAAACATAATTAATGAAACATGTTAATTCCATTACTAAGCATATCAAAGACAAAAAAAGTCAAAAGTACCCGCCTCCAATAGGAATGTCCAAATCCGACATCGAGATACTCGTCCCGCGTCAAAATCCTGTATCCAATAAATACATTTTTATTTAGCTAAAATTCGAATGAATTGCTAAATAAATCCTTAAAACCATTTAGGGCAAAACCCTAAATAATAATCATCAACTTATCTAAATAAAGTCTAACGATAAATTAGGGTTAGTTACCTAATCCCCAATCCACCATTAGATCAATTCCAAACTACCTAATCCTATCAATCAATCATCAACAACATGATCAAAGTAAAACCCTAAACCTTACCTCAGTTCACAATTCAAATGACTACAGTGAAAGGTTGCTTGCTGCTGAAAAATCCTCCACACTACCAGGATCAAAATAAAATCCACAACAACAATTAAATACCCTATACTATCAATTAGGGCAGCACCCATAACTCTGTAAATCTGAGCCTCAAACCAAAAATACCTAAATTTCCTTACCTATCTCGTAGCTGTGCTTGTTGATCCACCACAAAGAAGGATTGATCTATAACAAAGAAGAATATCCAAGCTCTGATCTTAAAGATCACTGCTCGGAAGGAAGGAGGGCGCCGGAAAGGGCACCGGCAGCATCAGAGAATCGGCGGCTGTCAACAAGACAGCGCACAGTGGCGATCGGCAAAGGCTCAACTAGGGCTTGTTTCTTCTGTGCAAAGGACGACTCCGAGAAAGGAAGATAAAGCCTGTCGTGGTGCTCGGGTCAAGAGTCGGCGGCGGTCGGAGGACTCTCGGTGGCTGGCGGAGGAGAGGAGAAGAGAAGAAGGTGGTCGGGCGGCACCGGGTGGCTAGGGCACCGAATGGTCCACGGTGGCGCCGGCACTAGGGCACAGACGCGCTGTGGTGGCGTCGGGTGGCTAGGGCAAGCAGAGGAGAGGAGTTTGGCTCAGGCAGGCGGTCGGGCGGCGGTGCTAGGGCTCCGGCAATGAACCGGCCGCCGGCGTTCGGGAAGAAGAAATTGCCGGCCGGCGGTTAGGGCAAGGAGGAGGAGAAGGCTCGGCGGCGTCGGGGAGATAAGAGAGAACGGCGAGAATGAGAGGAATTAAAAGAAATAAGATAATAAATAAGAAAAGGAAAAAGAGATAAATAAATAAATCTTTTCCTCTCTTAAATGAGTAGCCCAAACAGGCTTTCTCGGGGCCCCGTTTTTATCCCCGTGAACTCGTCCGTACAAGCTCCGAAAAATTCCTGAAAAATGTCCAAAAATTCCAGAAAATTCCTTTATTCATATCCGCCTATTTCCGGTATTTTACAACTGGGTAGTGGTTGTCCTTAACTGAGGGTTATATCTTTCCTCCAGACTCATGCAGAATCCCTAGTGCTGAACCAATCTTTCCACACCCTTCATCATGAAAGCAAAGAACTACAGGAGAGAGTCTCCGAATTAAAGTTGCAATTGAACGACCCCGCCCAGGCCAGTTATGCTTTGCGAGCGGAGATTCAGGCCCTAACCAATCAGACCAATCGACATAAACGGTCCCTAATACAGGTGAAGGATGAACTCCGAGCTATGAGGGAAGAGAAAGCCGCATCTGAGGCGGGGTTTCAGCAGCAACTAGCCCACCAAGCTCAGGAAATACAATCCAAGAATACTCTTCTGCAGGACAAGAACAATACACTGGAGGTCCAGGCGGCACAGTTGGAGACTCAGGCAGCTGAATTGCGGGCGCTGAAAGCAGAACTGTCACAGTCCCGAGCGGCGTTAACTGGGGTATCCACCGCTTTAACCGTCTATCAAGAAGGAGAGGAGGACCGTTGCCTACGAAGTCGAATGTCCTTCCTGACCTCCCCCGAATTCCTGTCCCAGGCTGGGGCACGCTTGGCTACGACCGTGCCCTACACGGCGGCTGGAGTCATCAGGCAACTGCACGCACAGGGCTTCCTGAGCTCTATCCCCCCAGCAAACTTCTTGAATCATGACCAAATCGTTCAAGGCTTTCCGGATGAGATTTTTGCTCCTTTCAAATGATCTGTACTAGCCACTTAAACTGGGAAATCGTTACATGTACATATGTCTTTTCGAGTTTTCATTTGACCATCCTACTGCCTCCTCGCCCCTCGTCTGATCCAGCCTACGACCACAGAGCCAGCCCCCTCAAACTCGATAGGGCCGTAGGTAGTTGGCACTCCAAGGTCGATCCAACTTCCTTCCTTGAGCGTCTTGTAAATAATAGGCTCCGGATGCCAATCTCTTGATAACCTTGTACGGTCCATCCCATTGAGGAGCCAACTTCGTCACTTCCCCTAAGGGCTTTATCTGCTTCCAGACCAGGTCACCTTCTCCGAAGAACCGAGGGATCACCTTCCTATTATAGTTCTGTCTCATCCTCTGTCTGTAGGCTTCCAACCTGGCAGCTGTTTGCTCACGAATTTCGCTGATGAAATCCAGTTCAGCCAGCCGCCGCTCGGTGTTCTCTCCGTCGTACATCATCCTTCTTACAGAAGGTATCCCGACCTCCAGAGGAACCACCGCTTCATTACCATAGACCAGATGGAAGGGTGTCAGACCTGTGCTCTCTCGGGGCGTCGTACGGTAGGCCCACAAAATGCCTGGGAGCTCGTCCACCCAGCTGCCCCCATGTGATCCAGCTTGACTTTAAGCCCGCGTACTATCTCCCGATTGACTACCTCGGTCTGACCATTACTTTGAGGATGAGCCACTGAGGTGAAGGCCTGAGTTATGCCGAACCCCTTGCACCAATTCTGTATCCTGTGCCCTTGAAATTGTCTACCATTGTCTGACACCAACTTATGGGGTAAGCCAAATCTGCAAAAGATATTTTTCCATAGGAACTGGATCACCGCATCTTCAGTGATTCTGGCTAGGGCTTCTGCTTCTACCCACTTGGAGAAGTAGTCTACTGCTACCAACAAGAAGCGCCTCTGCCCGGTAGCCATCGGGAAAGGCCCCACGATATCCATACCCCATTGATCGAAAGGGCAGGATACTGTAGAAGTTCTCAGCAGCTCTGTAGGTCTGTGTGTCAGGCTCTGGTACTTCTGGCATGATAGACAAGTATTCACCAACCTCTGTGCGTCCTTCTGCAAGGTAGGCCAGAAATAACCAGCCAGCAATACCTTCCGAGCCAGCGTTCTTCCCCCAGCGTGATTACCACAGCACCCCGAATGTATCTCTCGCAAGGCCTGGTCCGCTTCCTCCATATTCAGGCACTTGAGTAGAGGTCTGGAGAAAGACCTTTTGTACAGCTGATCCCCAATCATTGCATAAGAGTGGGCTTGCCTCCTGATCATACGCGGTTCCTCGGGGTTGGCGGGCATGGCTCCTTGTTGAAGAAAGCTCATTATGGGCGCTCTCCAATCAATTACTTCTCCCGCGTTATTCTGTAAATCTATCTGGGCTACAAGGAAGGTCTGCGCTATAGATCGGTCGAGCGTCCATGTACTCAGGGAACTAGCCATTTTAGCCAACTCATCCGCTCTTTCATTTTCAGCTCTAGGAATCTTCATGACTGTGACCTCCTTGAATTCTCCTTTCATGTTTTCATAAGCCTCCTTATAAACTTGCATCCTCTCGCTATTCACCCCAAAATGCCCGGTTGTCTGTTGCGTTACCAGCTGGGAATCGAAATATATGATGACTCGGCTCGCCCCCACATGCCGAGCTGCTTGCAGGCCTGTTAGTAGAGCTTCATATTCTGCCTCATTGTTGGTAGCTCTGAAATTTAACCGCACGACCAACTGCATGATATCTCCCTGTGGGGATATGAGCAGTGCTCCTACACCACTCCCCCAATGGGTAGCCGACCCGTCCACGTAGATTTTCCAGACCTCTTCTGAGTCCGCTGGGTATACTTCTGTCAGGAAATCTGCCAGAGCCTGTGCTTTGATTGCGGTTCGAGGCTGATATTGTATGTCATACTCCCCTAGCTCAGTTGCCCACTTGATAAGCCGACCCGCCACTTCCACCTTGGTGAGAGCTCGGCCCATTGTACTGTTCGTCAAGACGGTAATGGGGTGCGCCAAGAAATACGGTCGGAGACGCCGAGCCATGAGAACAAGTCCATAGACCAACTTTTCCAGGGCCGTATACCGAGACTCGGCCCCCTTCAATAAATGACTAAAAAAATACACCGACCGTTGTACATTATCCTGCTCCTTAACTAGCACGGCCCCCACGGCCTCGGGGGTAGCTGACAAATAGACCCAAAGGGGCTCTCCCACAACAGGCTTGAACAGTGATGGCAAAGACTCCAGGTACTGCTTCAGCTCTTCAAAGGTCTGTCTTGACCGCTTTCCTGAGCACTTTGAAGAAGGGCGCCGCTCTATCTGCAGATTTGGAGATAAATCGGGACAGGGCTGTTATCCTGCCGACCAGCTTCTGCGTCTCCTTCAGATTCTGAGGGATCTGCATGTTCCGAAGTGCTTGCACCTTCTCAGGGTTGGCCTCTATCCCTCGTTCGGTCACCAGATAGCCCAGAAACTTCCCTCCTTTGGCCCCGAACAGACATTTCAAGGGATTCAGCTTCACCCCATATTGCCTCAGAGTCCCACAGGTTTCTTCTACATCTTTTATCAGACTGGACGCCAGAGGGGACTTGATCAGGATGTCATCAACATAAACCTCTACGTTCCGCCCGATCTGAGCCCGAAAGACTTTGTCCATCATCCTTTGGTAGGTAGCTCCAGCGTTCCTGAGTCCGAATGGCATGACGGTATAGCAAAAAGTACCGTCAGCCGTTATGAAGCTAACCTTCTCCTGGTCTTCCTGGGCTAAGGGTATATGATGATATCCCTGATAAGCGTCCATCATGCATATCCTTTCACAACCAGCCGTTGAGTCCACCACCTGATCGATACGCGGGAGAGGATAACAGTCTTTGGGAGTGGCTTTGTTGAGGTCGCGAAAGTCTATGCACACCCTCCACTTGTTGTTTGGCTTCTTTACCAACACGACGTTAGAGAGCCAAGACGGGAATTGCACCTCTCGGACGTGTCCAGCCTTTAGGAGCTGCTCTACTTTAGCTCGGATAATTTTATTCTGCTCGGTAGGGAAGTTTCTCTTCTTCTGCTTGACTGGCTTAGCCTCGGGTACAATATGCAATTTGTGTTCGGCTACTTTTGGTCTGACCCCGGGCAACTCCTCTGGCGACCAAGCAAAGACGTCTCGGTTGCGGCTCAGACACTGTATCAGCTCCGCTTTAAGCTCCGGAGGTAAGTCACTGGCGATGCGAGTGATGCTCTCCGATCTGTCGGGGTGTAGCTGGACCTCCTCCCAAGAGATCGGTTCTTCAGTAATAGGTAGCGGTTCCTCTTGGATAGCGTGTACTTCCCCATCTTGCGTCCTCCGGCTTTTGCGCGCCTCTACTCGGACCATGTCTATGTAGCAGCTACGAGACACTTTCTGCTCCCCCTTGACCTCTCCGACCTGCTCGCCGACCGGGAACTTGATCTTCTGGTGAAAGGTGGAGACGGCAACCCGGAACTCATGCAGGGCTGGCCTTCCCAGGATAACGTTGTAGGAGGAAGGCGAATCCACCACAATGAAAGTGCTCCTCCGCGTGCGCACCAATGGCTCAGTGCCCATGGAAATGGCCAGCTTGATCTGGCCTATGGGTTTGACTTCATTACCTGTAAATCCGTACAAGGAAGTGGTTACAGATTGGAGCTTAGCGGCGTCGATCTGCATCTCCTCAAACGCAGCCCTGAATAAAATGTTGACCGAGCTCCCGGTATCCACAAAGACCCGAGCCACTCGGCTATTAGCAATAATGGCCCTGATTATGAGGGCATCATCGTGGGGCAGCTCTAAACCCTCCAAGTCTTGGGGCCCGAAGCTGAGGACATGGCCAGATGCCTGCTCGTAGCTGCATCCCACGGCCCCCACATATAGTCGCCGGCTATGTGCTTTACGTGCCCGACCTGAGTCTCCGTCAGTGGGCCCTCCTGAAATCATACCAATCTCTCGCACAGCCACGTTGCCCCGATTATCGAGTTCTCCGGCGTCTCTTCAGTCTTCGCCGGGGCCAGCTTGGTTAGATAGGCCAGCTAGGTCGGGCCGGGCCTGCCGAGCACGTCCAGCTGCAGCCCGTTCTTCCTCCATTCTCTGTATTTGGGGCGCCAGCGCCGGGGGGGGCAAGCCTTGCTCCGCAGCTCGCCTGGAATCCCGGGCGAATTGGAAGCAGTTGCTGAGATCGTGTGTCCTGGATCGATGATATGTGCAATATGGTACTCCCCTTGGTCCAGGCCTGGGCGCTTGTATGGCGGCGATTCGCGGAGCTGGCCTGGCTCCCTGAGCGGGCTGGGGGGCAGGCCTGGGTTGAATGCGCTGGCTGTGGTGCTCTTCTTTCAAGTCGGTTGCCTGGTGCCACCGTCTTCTCGAGCTGCTTGCGCTTCTTCCACTTTGATGTAGCACGAAGCTTTCTACCATATCGCCAAACTCCCGGGTTTTGATGAGATCTCAAGAATTCCTTCTCGCAATCCGTGGAGAAGGCGCCATCAAGATCTCGAGGTGGCGAGGGGACGCCGTTAGCTACCCGATCAATCGATTGATGTAGCCGCAGGGCTCCGCTGACTCGCTGAGAGCAAAAAGACAAGGGTCGGTTTTGGTACTTACGATCACCGCGAAACCGCAGAAGGCCGCTTTGAAGTCCCGCGGGATGGATTCGGGGCAATCCATCGAACCACTGCTGCCCGATCCGAAAGAGTGTGGGAAGACTCGGCATTTGACGGCATTGCTATATTGATACAATATAGCCGCGTTCTTGAACTTTCTAGTGCTCCTCCGGGTCCTTGCTCCCATCATATTCTCCAATGTTTGGGGCTCAGTAACCCGGCAAGCTTTCTTTCAAGATCCGGGCAGAGAAAGGTACCTTATTGTCGGATCTTGAGCAGATCTTCACCATGATCATGGCCTTCCCTTTCCCGAATCCCGAGGTGGGTGTAGAGAGCTTTCCGCCATCGAGGTGGCGGCTCCTCCTTCTTTGGACTACGCCCGCGAGGTCCGGACCGATGATAATCGCGGCGGGGCTCTCGGAATGAAGCACGCGGGAGTTCTTCCTACCGCCTCTTTGAGCCCCGCCAAGCGGAGATAGTTCTTTGGATGCCTGTGGCTAGGCGAGGTCATGAACGTGCCTTGTCTTTCTGAGGCGGCCCGCTCTCACCTCCTTGAAAAGCTCAGACTCGCAATATAGTTACGCTGATCCTCCGCCAGAACTCGAATCGAGTCCTCCATCTTCACGCCCCGGCAAGTTGTTGTGTTCCCACAGACGGCGCCAATTTGATCCCGTCCGAAGCCGAGTCTGACGGAGGCCGGCCGCGGTGGATCGGGCGACGGAAAGTATGCGGGTGTGCTCCCCACGGTGGTTGATGCGGTCGCAGACCTCGCAGACACTCAGATGATCCCCCCCTCACGTTAGAGACCAAAACCCAGGGAAAAAGTCCCCGGATCAGGCCCTCCGACGCTCAAGTCAGGTCCTTTTTCCCCAGAAAAAAGCAGACAGAAGGAGAAAAGGAAAACAGTTACGGAAAAAAGTGACGGGGGAGACTGTGTGCGTACCTGCGTAAGAGGGATTTCTCCCCTTTTATGCGTCCTCCTGCTGGAACCTGCCCCTCTGTCAGAAAACGTTAGACGCCCGACTTTGTCCTCTAGTCCTGGACACCTGTCGCGCTGCTATTTGTTGTGAAAGCATCTTTCTGTTAGGAAACTCCGCCTTCGCACTTGGGTTTTGTCCTGTAATGAGGGACAGCTGGCAGACTACTACTGGCTATGAGGGCATCTTTTCGTTTCAGGAACCTTCGCCTTCGCCCGCATCGTTGGTATGTAATGATTACCCCCGACGAACCGTTGAGATTCTCCGCTCCCGTATTACTTAGCTCCTCCGATCCATTGTGTCCCCGCACCAGCCTGCACCTGTGGTTCGTATTTCCAGGCCTCCAACTCGCAGACCTGCAGCCCTAACTGTCTAGATATAGCTACGCTGATCTTCAACCTGCCTCCTGCGCTTTGTACTTCCTGGCCCTCAACCGCAGGTCTATAGCTCGAGTTGCCTCTGCTTGGCTCTGCCGATCCCGACTTGCATCCTGCGCTTTGTACTTCCCAGCCCTCAACCACAGGTATGTAGCTCGGGCTGCTACTGATCAGCTCTACTGCTTCCGACCCATTGGCCTATACTTCCAGTTCTTCGAATCATAGGCCTGTAGCTCAGACTTCCCCTAAACAGCCCTGCCGATCCCGACTTGCATCCTGCGCTTTGTACTTCCCGGCCCTCAACCGCAGGCCTATAGCTCGGGCTGCTTCTGATCAGCTCTGCTGCTTCCGACCCATTGGCCTATACTTCCAGTTCTTGCGGCTTGCTCAGCTTCAGCCCTGCCGATCCCGACTTGCATCCTGTGCTTTGTACTTCCTGGCCCTCAACCGCAGGTCTGTGGATCGAGCTGACTCCGCTCAGCTCTGCCGATCCTGACCGGCCTATGTGCTCTGTATTTCCGGGCCCTCTACTGCAGGCCTGTGGATCGAGTTGACTCCACTCAGCTCTGCCGATCCCAACCCGCTTCTACCTATGCTGAGCCCTGACTGCCCTGTCAGCCTGCCTTTTTGACCGCCAAGTCGCCATGACTATTGACCGCCACCTCCTCGTGACTTTTGACCGTCATATAGCCTGGACTTTTCTAATCCTTTCCTCTTGGGCCCCTCCATCACTAACCGTATCATAGTGGTTAAAGGAATAAGGATCCTCTGGTCCGCATTTAGTAGATCAAGATCTTGATCCACTACAGTGATAGATAGAATTCAATAAACCTCCACCTACTAAATAAGTTAGAGTCATTAAATTTATCTATCACTATCCTTAATCTAGGAGTGAATCAGGATAGACAGAGGATCTTACCTGAATTGAAGGGAGAGATAAAATGATAAATAAATATGTTATTATTTGAGAAATCTAAAAGTTAAGTGTGCATTTTCAAAATTTTGCAACTTTAAATCAATTACCCGAAATTTATATTTCAATTTTATTATAGTAGATTTAAATACAACTATTAAAATTTAAAAAAATTGATCAAAATTACTTTATGTTATAATAGTTTTAATCAAAATTATTCTAAATAATTTTGATCACTAGTATTTAAAAATATTACAATAAGAGTATTTAAAAAAAAATCCTTTTAATGTCTTTTTCTAACAGAATATTCTTTTTGATGATAACAAAATAAAAGACATCTTTTTAATTTTTGTGACCAATATAATTCTAATTAACCTTATTTCAATCAACTGAAAATATGTCAAACACTTTTATATAATACTTTTATAGGTTTCAGATGTCCATGACAGATATGAATAACTTCAAACAAAAAATTGATAATCATCAACTTATTGAATATTATTTTTGTTGACCATGTGTGGCTGTAATTGCGGTTGTATGTGATTCTAAGATATAGTCAACTCTATTATTTATTTATTTTTTAAGAAAAATGTACCAATATATTCAAAGAAACACTAATTGAAATATTTTACAACAAATTTTTTTTTTAAAAAAATAAATATAGATAAATTGAGGAAGACATTGAAAGTAAGTTATATTGGTGAATCGATTATTTCTGGTTAAGATGATTAAATTTGAATGGACTTAAGTTGACTTTTGATATTTGATCAATGTATTTAATGGAAGAGTAAGAACTTAAGTAAAATGAGAGATTGTTAGAGGAGGAGGAGATTGTTGGTGTAATCAACCTTGGATCAAGGTTGATTATGATTTTGGTGTCAATGTTTGATGGTTGAACGAAAAGTCCAGGTTAAGGTTAATTGAATACTTAACAATAAAGTAGTTGGGTCATGATTGATCAAACATTTAACAATAAAAAGTTCAATAAAGAGTTGACAAGGATAAAATTCAAATGGATTACGAAGGACTATACACTCAATGGTTTAAAGTTCAATAAGGAGTTGGCAAAGACCAAGTCTAAGCGTGTCATGGAGAATCGAATA
Source organism: Zingiber officinale (assembly GCF_018446385.1). Taxonomy (NCBI): domain Eukaryota; kingdom Viridiplantae; phylum Streptophyta; class Magnoliopsida; order Zingiberales; family Zingiberaceae; genus Zingiber; species Zingiber officinale. Next base: position 98,540,543 of record NC_055996.1, read on the forward strand.
CTTGATATGAGATATGAAATCCAAGTGGATCAAGATTGATCGGACATTTGACAATGATGTGAAGTTCTAATATGTCATGGAGGATTGAATATTAGGTATGTAGGTGATGTCCTAATAAGTCATGTGGTATCAAATGTTAGACTTGAGATGAGAAGTTCAAACAGATTAAGGAGGACTTAATGTTTAACAATTGTGAAATCTTAACATATTAAGGTTGATTGGATGCTAGATAAAAAAAAATGATAGGCTGAGGTCAGTAACCATACATTAGGCAAAGTGAGAGTTTAGCCTTAATGAGGTCAGAACAGAGGTACCAATCAACTGTTATGAATGTAACAATTAACTGATAAACCTAAAACTACGAGTTCAAGGTTTAAGAGGATTTATGATATAATCAATTGACTAATGTGTTCCATCAGTCGATCAATGTAACAGTCGAGTGATGAACTCGATTGATGAGGTTACAAAGCGAAGAGAAAATTTTGAACTTGACTAATGATACATCAGTCAATTGATGCTGAGCTAGTGGAGTCATTAGGTTGATAGAGCAATACAACATTCGATCATGATTAGGGTAATCAATAAAAAAATAGTCAAACTGTTAAGCATATTTCAACTCCAACCTGAAGCATATAAAAGAGTGTTTTATGGAGGATTTTGACATCCTTTCTAAACTTGTTCTTGGCCGATTCTTGGAGGGTTCGTGAGTGAGTAATGCTGCATTCCAAAGCTTCGAGAAGAAATTCAAAGCAACAAAAAACAAACAAAGCGAGATTCAAATTGTAAAGTTTTGTCATTTGCATTTGTATTTTTTTATATTCTTATTGTATTGTTAGTAAGAACACAAATTATAGAAGTTTTTTTTTTTTATCTCTAGAAAGTGTTCGAGAAGGGGAAGGCATAGCAGTGCTATCGCTAATATCTATGTCATTGTGGTAAAAGACGAATGTGTTCGTCCCCAGCACCCCCGTCAACTCGTCCCAATGTCAACACGGAGGAGGTAATTAATTACGGGCGGCTGCTAATATCTATGTCATGAAGTATAAACCGGAAGTTTTAAATCATGTAAAATTGAGGTGTTTCTTATGGTTGTCTTGTTCTATGTTTTTTTAATTTATTTTTCATTGCATATTAACTTTTTGTAGACGAGCACCGATCGACAAACGGAACCAAACGATCATAGTGAATTACTATTCACTCTTTTTCTAGTGACGTTATAGGTCCCAACATATATACTCATGCTTATTTGACATAAATTCAATGACATTAAGTTGTTTTAATCAAAATTACTAAATGACTTCTAATTGACTTAGTTAACTAAGTGTTGTTCTGATCTATATATATAAATCTGAACTATAGGTAGTATTTAAATTACGATATTTTTTTACAACTAGCAGATGGTCTATCAATTTGGATTAAAAATGTTAGTAACCTACCTTAGAGGTGCTATTAATCTAAAATAGCGATACTACAAAATACATATACAAGTATTAGAAATTTGTCAATGCATTGATGCTTCCTCGTAGATTATTAGAAATCTGCGTTACAAGTTCATCCATTTTAATTTATATCAATTTCTTTAATAATTCAAGTATTCAATTATTCCAACCAATTAAATTCCAGAGATGACTGATCAAGCTCCATGGTAGATAGAGCTCTCCTGTTTTCATGCTTTTTCTTTAATTAAAATTTAAGAGCTTCACTGTTAATGCCAAACATTTGGCATTGCAAAATTAGTACAAAGATACAAGTCCTGGCACACCTTGCCAAATGCAACTTCATCAGTTAGCAAAGTCAGCTCTAAATAAACATGAGAGTATTAGTCAGACCATGATATCTACTCCTAAATTCGAAAGCTTATCGACACAGATTTAAGTCGAATTGCTAGAGCAACTTGTGTGACCAAACCATACTACTGAACAAATTCTGAAATAGGCCAGTACTAGTAGCACCAATCTGAGGAGAGGAAGGAGGACCTGTTGGGTTGGGCCGTCTCGGTCCAATCACACATTGCAGACTCAGCCTAGTCCCCGGATCGGACTTGAGTGGAGTCGAGGTTAAGGGAAATGCAGGAGCTATCCAATCCAAAATTCAAAGGGTTGGCTTGCTGGAAAAGTATGATTATGGAAGAATAACAGATTATTTGAGTCAGACTTTTTTTTTTTTTAAGTAATCTAGTTATGTAATTATTTGAACGGACTAATTCTAAGATAAGTGATCCGATCAATGAGAAGAGCAAATAAGTTTTGACGGATGATCGAACATCATAAATTGTTCAAATTATTAGTTATTATTCGGAATATCGTTCTGTTTCTTCTATATAAAAATTTATACAAGCATAGAATTTAACCTAGCTATTCATGTGCTCTACTGAAGTTAAACTTGGATTGCAAATGATGCTTAATATTATTAATCCAAGTTGCTCTTCAGAAGTTAAACTTGGATTGCAAACGATACTTAACATTTTAACTCCAAGTTTAACCGATGTGATCTTCCTAAGTTAAACCATATTACAGAAGTTGATTAAATATCTATTTCAAAAATTGACTTCCAGATTAAACATGGCGAGACACTAGACCTTCATGGTTATGGAATCATCCACCACTTTCTAGATAAAGTCTTTCAAAGAAATTGGATATTTAACTTCTTACAGTAACTATAGGTTTAACTACAGAGACCACAATAGAAACGCAAAATCGAAATAGCCTCTTGTGTTGGTGTTTCAGAATCCATTCAAAGAAAACTAACTAATTAATTCGAAACGGAAACCATTAATTAGTTATACATTTCTTTGTAGCTAAAGACCTCTTGATCTTCTGTTGTATTCCTCTCCTCCTCTTGGACGTTGTGTGGACAACGATCTACCAAGATGGAATCCACCCGAACCACTTCTTCTCCTCCAAGACTCTCGAGCCACCAAGGGATGCCAAAATAGGAAACTCCTTCTCTTCTTCTTCCCCTCCAAGCAACTGACCACCTAGGTACTTCTTGTCTTCTCCTTCTTCTTCTTCAAGCTCCGACCTTAGAAGGAAGAAAAGGAGGAAGAAAGGAATATAGATGCCGCCAACCTTAAGGGAAGAGAGAAGGAGAGGGCCGGCCACAAGCAAGGAGAAGAGGAGAATAATAATATGTATTACACCATAAGGCATCACCTCCTCTTCTTTTATAATCCTTGCTCATGGTAAAAAAGGAAAGTTTTAAACATAATTAAAACTTCTTTATTTGTGGCCTCCCTTTAAAAAAAAAATTTTTAACAACAATTAAAATCTCTCTTTTCTAAATTTATTATTGTATATGTTAATAAAGAAAATTTTTAAAATTAATCTTTCTCGTTTAAATCATGTAAACATCTAAAAAAAATGAAAGATTAAAATTAAAACTTCTATTTTAAATCATGGTTACTAAAAAGGAAAGTTTTATCAAAAATTAAAATATCTCTTTTAAGTAAAGATAGATTAAAATCTCTCTTTTAAATTCCCTTAGTAGATGGCTATAAAAGGAAAAGTTGTAAACAAAATTAAAATATTTCTTTTAATCATTATAGATAACTACAAAAAGGAAATATTTTAACAAAAATAAAATCTCTCTTTTAACCATTGTAGATAACTACAAATAAGGAAATATTTTAACAAAATTTTGTTTTTAATCAAAAACTTCCTTTTCCTTTTACTTTGATCAGCCTAATGCTTGGTCGACCCCTACTTGGGCTCTATGAAGGACTTGGCCGACCACATCTTGGACACCAAGATGTGCTTGACCGGCCACAACATGGACTAGAAGATGGGTTTAGGGTGGATACAAGGCTTTATAGAGGCTACAACAGGGACCGAGAGGAGAAATTAGTTTTGGTCTCCCGATGAGCTTGAGATTCCTGTGTTCACCCCGAATACCCAACTTAAGATCATCAATAATAACTCATACCACTAAAGAGTTATTATTGAACCACCGCACCAATTCCAAATTACATTATGGGCTCCTTCTTATCATGAGTGCGTTAGTCTCCTTGTGTTTAAGATATTGAATGTCCACTAATTAAATGAGTTACTGACAACTCACTTAATTAATATTTAGCTCCAAGAGCAGTACCACTCAACCTTATTGTCATGTCGGACTAAGTCCACCTGCAGGGTTTACATGACAATCCTTATGAGCTCCTCAAGGGGACATCATCAACCTAGATCACTAGGACACAGTTTCATTTTATAATCAACAAACACACCATATAAATAATATCATTTCCCAACTTATCGAGTCTATTGATTTAACGAACTAAATATCACCCATTGATAAATTAAAGAAATAAATACTAAGTATATATGCTTGTTATTATATCGGGATTAAGAGTACATACATCCATAATAATAGAAGTTTTGTTCTTTTATGCAGTCAGTATAAAAAGAAACAACCTCAAATGGTCCTGCTCAATACACACATAGTGCACTGGTGTAACTTTATAGTCAAGATAAACTAATACCAAATTACACTATAATCATTCCAATGGTTTGCCCCAATTCATCTTGGTTGTGAACTACTATTTATAATTTATAAGGAACTGATAACATGATCTTCTGTGTGGCACCACACACCATGTTATCTACAATATAAATTAAATGGACAACTGCATTTAACATAAATATAGACATTTGACCAATGTGATTCTTATGTTCATACAAAAAGCTAGACTTTTAGTATACATCCAACACAAATATCACTAGAAGATTCAAACCATCGTTGCATTTGAGTCGGGCTTTTGCACAATACAACCCGTGATGATCTTATGTTGCAATTAGGGCTGTAAATGAACCAAGCGTTCGTGAACAAGCTTGGTGTTCGCCTTGGTAAGAGCTTGTTTATGTTCGTTCAATATACATAAGGTTAATTAAACAAACAAGCTTAAACATCTCGTTAAGCTAAATAAACAGCTTGAACACATATGTGTTCAGCTCGTTAACGTTCGTGAACAACGTTCGTGAACAATATTCGTGAACAATATTCGTGAACAACGTTCGTGAATAATGTTCACGAACCATATTCATTAATAAAACTCTTTTTAATATGCTAAATAAATAATTAAATTAAATTAAATAAATAAATAAAGTTAAATTATCAAGCTCAATAACCAATCAAACAACTAAAAGTTTTAAACAATCAAATAAGCTTGAATTGAGAGCTTGATAATATCTAAATGAATCAAGCTTGAACCAAGTTCAAGTCAAGCTCGAACCAAGCTCAAGTCAAGTTTGAATTGAGAGCTTGATAACATCTAAACGAATCAAGCTCAAGCCAGACTTAAATTGAGAGCTTGATAACATCTAAACGAACCAAGCTTAAGCCAAGTTTCAAACAAGCTCAAGCTCATAAAAAATAAACCAAGTCAAGCTTGAATACTAATTTTAAAAGTTTGGTTCATTTTAAGCTCGGCTCGGCTCGGCTTGGTTACTTTATCAAACAAGCTTGAACATCCCAAATCTCGACTCAGCTCGGCTTATTTACCGTCCTAGTTGCAATGGGTACCTAAGCTAACCCAGGGTTGAGATCTAAAGACTTAATTTGCTAAATAAAATAATAAACAACTTAATAAATATGTATAAAAATAAAAAACAAAATTTAAAAATTAAAGTGGTAAAATACATACGCAACAAATAAAAATATCAGAGTTTGAATCCAAATAAAGACAAATAGTTTAGAGGTCGACTGCTCAGCGTGTTTAAGTTATATTTCAGATTTATCCGATAAATAAATTAAGAAAAAACTGTCTACCTTCAGTATTAATCGGACAAAATCTACGCATTAAAAAAAATTGACATAGTTAACAACTACGCCATGCTAAAATAAATTATTGTTATTTAATTCAAGAATATTTATATATTAAAAAAATCAGAATTGTTTGATAAAAACGTTTCGACATAATTAAAATCACTAAAAACCTGTTGCAGTATAGCAACGGTATAATAATCATAAATTGTATAATAAAAAGATGATTATATTTTTTTCGATATCAAAAAAATTTTTGGGTCATAACCGACCCTCAGAAAACTAAACGGGAGAGAAATCCCCCTTTAACGACCATTATCTAGCTATAGTCTCATAGCAACCATTATCTAATTACTGCAATAGCATATACAATATTAAATAGTTGATATTAGGAGTGTTATTAATTTGAGTTAGAATCGAATTTTTGAATGTTTGAGTTTGACTCATTTATAGTCGAGTCGAGCTCGAATTTATTTGAGTTTTTATCGAATTTAAATGAGCTTAATAAATATAAATTATAAATTTAAATATTTATTAAAAACTAAATTATATATCTATAGAAAATTATATAATATTCTTATTAAAATTTATTCTAATAAATAAATTTAATATATTTATCTATATTTCATAAGTAAAATGTAAAATTTATAAATTGAATATTAAAAGTCAAAATTATTATTTTTTAATTTAAAAATTAATTTATGAATTTAACGAACATGTTCATGAATTAACGAGTCGAATATTGTGAAATTTGAGTTTGGTTTATTTATTTTAACGAGTCTCATTAAACGAGCTCAAAAGAACTTTTATTGAATCGAGTTTCAAATAACTTATGAGCGGCTTGATTCATTTATATCTCTAGTTGATATATTATTATAATAATTATTTACAACATATATTTAATAATTACTCTAATAAATTATAATAATTTTGATAAAAATTTAAATTTTTTTAATTAAATTGACTATAATTTTTTTATATATAATATTTGTGTCGACTGAATTAAATTAATGTATTTTAGCACTTTATATAACAAGTCTGTATAACGCCCTTCTAATTTTTAAAACGACTTTAATAATTATATATTAATTGATTACTTGGATTTTTCGATCCGAGTTGAATAAATTGAAAAGTTTGGCTGGGTTAATTGTTCTGCACGCCCACCCATATTATCGACACCGTTCATTTTCACCCTTTTTCATCGCCGCCGCCTTCGCCCCCTCTTTCGTCTCCTTTCCTCTTCTTTCTCCCCTCAATCCCGATGGTGGTTCCTCTTCTGTGATAGGTCGATATCGATCAATCCCATCACCTTATTGAGATTTGTCGGGGCTTGCTTTGTTTCGATTTTGGTTGCCGGAGAAGATGCCGCAGTTCGAAACCTTTCCAGCTCGAGGGATCCGGCGGATTCGCTTCTCACCGACAGATCCGGTGAATATCTCTCTCATTCTTCCTTGTTAACTTTTTGTTTACCCCAATTTCCTAGACCGCCATGCTTGATCTCGTACTCCGTGTTCTTAGATGCATTTGTTCCTTCTCTGTTTCACCAAGGGATTGCCTGGGTTTACAATCGGATAGTAAGAAGCTTCGTGTGGCCTTATTTCTCATTTCTCACGAAGACGATTTGTATTTTGAGGGAATCCGAAGTTGAGATGCTATTTGAGAAATAATTTTAGGCCATGACTCTGTGATAGATCTCATTCGTTCTCAAATCACACAATAAAATTGCGTTATATTTCATGTTTTTAGTAGACATCTACGCTTGACGCAAAGTGCTACCACAGTACTAACTTTCATCACTGTGTGCAAATTACTAGTTTTGGACGCTGTTTTAGCGGGGACTGTGCATATTTAGTCAACCATCCCCGTCTGAAGCTTTTATTTAGTTGCTTCACAACTTCGAAGAATATGTATATGAGTAATGTAGAGGAGATGCTTGATTTCGGTGATGGAATCACCAATTTACCATGGCAATTAAACAAGTGTGATCTTGTAGCTCATACTTGGAGCTCATAGTATTGTTGTTGATTGTCACAATGGAGATTTTGTTTGGACTAATTAAAGGCACATGATGAGGATGACTATTGACTGGCAATCACCATCCAAAATTTGGAATGCATATTTACATAGTATTCAAAGTCAGTGATGGATATGTAGTCAAATTTGTTGTCTACAGTTTGTAAGCCACTATTAGGTTAGTTTATATTATGGTTAGGACATTGTAACTTCTGTCTGCTATGAGCATAATGTTTACATCTTGCCTCAACCAGTAGGAGCTAAATTACTGTGTGTGGTTCATATGTTCAACCTCTTGCTGTCGTAACCATCTCATATTATGGACCTGATGTTCAATATCGAATTTATTGAATTGATTTTTATGGTTTCATAGGGAACAAGTGAGGAACTCTTTCAGGGGAGAATATGCTTACATGATTGCGGTAGCAACAGTGAGCAACGTTTGGCAGAATCCTATTGTTCTCATCATGTTCCATCAAATAAAGAAATGAGATTATCTGGATTCGACTTACCTCACGACCTATCTAGGAACTGTATAGCTGAAATTGGTGGTTACTTTTGTCACCATGCTGACGACTGTTCATCTTCTCAGTAAACCTCTGCTTTATGCTAGTTATTTTGTAGCATTCAGAGGGTGGACCTTATATTTCTTTACTTGTGCATTTGATATTTAGGTATTCAGAAGCATTTAATTGTTCCTCCTTCTGCTCTGATCCTGTGGACACATATGCAGCAGTAGGAGGAATTTCTCCATCTTCAAATTATGGTAGTAACATCTCTCTGTCTCAAGGCACCTGTGTACCACTCAAAGATGGCAGTGCTAGTGCTGAATATGGTCAATTTTTTGTTAGTGGATGGATGTATATCAATGAAGATGGCCATATGTGTGGACCATACAGTCAAGAGCAGCTTAGTGAAGGCCTGTCTTCAGGGTTCTTGCCAGAAGAACTTCCAATTTATCCTGTTGCACATGGAAGTTTCATGAATCCTGTGCCTTTGAAATATTTAAGACGGTTGTCAAATTCTGTATGTGATGCTTCAAGTTTTTCTGGCATGACTAGCGAAATGCATGAGTTGGTAGGCCGGGGTTCAACGGTTTCATATGAAGTTCAAAATGCAGAACAGGGCAAGCTCAACTCAGCAATGAATCATACTTCATTGGTGCTTTTGCAGGTGACTTCTCTTGTTTGAACAAGATCTGTAATGTTTTCTGTATTGTATCACTCTATTTTTTAAATACTTTATGCTTGGTTAAATTGTCAATCATTTGAGAATTATACATTATTGTTAATTGGTTTACAGCCATTCACAAGTGAAGACAGCTGCTGGATGTTTGAGGACAAGGGTGGTAACAAACACGGAGCTCATTCATTTGCTGAATTATATTATTGGTATCACAACAGTTACCTTGATGGTTCTTTAATGGTAAGAAAATGCAATTGTCCTGGTTCAATGTCATGTTCAGTTGATTAACATTATTGTATATTTTTATGAGTGTTATTGTTGTTTTTTTGTGAACTACATGGTTCTTGTGAATATCTATCTGAACTATTCCTGCAGTTCTTTGCATGAGCAGACCCTGCTCAAATTGGCCCTTAGTTTAAAGTATTTTGCTCTAGAGCATCAATAAAATATAAAAATGCCTAATGCTATCATATCAAAGAACATTAAAAATCTTGTTGATTTCCTGAGATTTCTATTGACTAGTTGTTAATGCAATATATGCAACAGAATGCTTTAGGACAGAGTTAATGGTTGGTTTGGTATTTTTTAGTTGGCTTTGTCAAGTACAAGACAAAGTCTCCTTGGCTGTGTATTGAATCTGCTCATATTTGTGTGAACATTTTTAATATTGGTAGTTTATTCTAGAGCAATCTAAGGGATGGCTATACTTATTTGTTGGGTGTTAGATACACTTTTACTAATCCAATCCTCTCGCTCTTTGGGTATGATAATCTCTGATAGGTCTTTCTTTTTGAGCTTGCTATTTTTTTTTCATTGTTTTCCATTTCATATGCAAACATTTAAAATTTTACTTCCTCAGATACATCATGTTGATAATTTGGTTGGGCCATTTACATTGGCATCTCTAATTGAGGATTGGAGCACAATTAGCAGCCAGCATATTTCTGAAACTAATATTAAGGCCAAGGTTACTAACAAGCATTCCAACAGTCGTTCCAATTTCATTTCTAATGTATCAGATGAAGTTTCAATGCAACTGCATCCTGTCATAATGAAAGCTGCACGCCGTGTTCTGGTAGATGAAATCTTGAGCAGCATCATACCTGATTTTTTTTTATCGAAAAAGGCCGAGAGACAAGACAGATCAAAACCAACATATCAGGATAATAGAAAACATGATTCAAGCAAAGGAAAGGTAACAGAGAATATTTCTGTTCTTTCATTTTGATCTCATTATTTTTTTTTTCTTTTCATGATGCCACGGAATCTCTCACTTTCTTTGTAGGAAATGGTTGCTGATATATTTCTAAATTTTGCAGAAGGTAGCTTCATCACAGGACAGTTTTGCTTCTGGCTCCTGTGTTACCTTTCCAGAGTTATTATTAGCAGTTCGGAAATTCATTTACTATGATTGCATGAAAGCTTCATGGGATGCTTTCTTTTCTGATCTGGCGGTGGAATTTTGTAGTTCATGGCTTAAAAGAAAGCACTGGTTAGATTTACCTGTTGTTGTTGAATCTGGGAGGCAAGGTTTGCCTAAGATGGGTGAGATGAAAAAAGATGATGATAAAGTATACTCATCCTTCTCCAGAGAATCCCTTTGGCTAAAGCCAGCATATATTCTCTAATGATACTGATTTTTTTCATGCATGTTTTTTGTTCCGATGTTAGGTTGTACTTCTGTCTCTGATACACAATGGGGATTCTGCACCAGGATTTGTATCAAGCAAGGAGGATTTTTATGCTTCTTCTTTGCCATTGATTCCAGGAGCTTGTAAATTACTGAAAGAGAGGGAGATGAATTCATCAAGAATCCAAGGAATTCTAGAAAATGATTTGTATGTGTCAGCCAAGATATCTTTGTTTAGATTCTTTCAGGATGCCATAATAGAGGAACTAACAAATTTATTTTGCTTGGCATCAAACTATAATTTGAATGATGTAAGTTAAATAGGCTTTTCTTTTGATTTTGCTTTTAATGGCTCTCGCCTTATGTTTGTTGTCCCTCAGTTGTATGCTTCCGCTTTTGCATGCTACATTGTCTGCTTGTAGCTTATCATTTATTATTCTGATTGCAGGACAAGCTTGATGTAACTGAAAACAAGCAATATGCCTTGTGTAGCTTGCAAGACATGACTGCTGATATTGGGATCAATGCTTCTGGTAATTATGGTTCTCTCTTATGAAAAAAAAGCACAACCACTGTTTATGATTTTGCATATGTAAACATTTTGTATTTTTCTGAGATTCTGTAATTGAAAATCAGATTATCTGGGAACAGAGCCAGCAAGTCCCTCTACAGCATCTTCAAATGCTTTTGAACAATTGGGATCTGACTTATCAGATGATAATGGTGTTGATATTACTGATGAACCACCTCCTCCTGGGATGGATAATTGTTCGATTATGATCCTTCCAAACAATAAATTTCGGCCTCAAAAGTTGATTGAGCACATTCCACATTTGGATAAGTATGCAACTTTGGCAATCTTTAGACAAAAGTTGCATGATCATGTACTTAAAAAGTTGAAGTACACTTACTTTGGTTATATGCTCAATCAATATTTTGAGTCTTGTCATTCTTTGCGAGAATTTCAACTGGATGCTACAAAAGTTGACAGTAAGACAAGACACCCAAAAAAATTGCTTGAGGTATATTTTAGGTTTATCTTTTATTGCTTTATCTACTGATGTATGTTGGCCAGCTTTTTATTGGCTTTCTATTAATTCTTATATCTTTCAATGACTAATTCTAGGATGAATCGTATGATTGCTTGCAAGATGCTACCTCTAGTTTATCATTGGCTTCCAAGAATCATAAGGGAAATTTTGGATATTCTACTAAGTCAAAGTTGACTGCTTCATCTTTGAAGACTGGAAAGCATACTTATGTCCAGAAAAAAAGGTTTGCTAAGAAAATATTTGAACCCTTAGTTCTATCGGAGGATCATCAACAATCAAAGCAGGATGTGAGCACCTTGCATTCTCAGAATATGATCGAATCACTTCCAGAGTTAGTAGTAAACATGAGTCTAAGAAGTGTGAGTTCCCAAGAACTTGGTAGCTACAAGACTGGGAAGCTGCTAGAGAATTCATGCTGTCAAGCTAGTAACCATAAGGAATCACTTGATTCTTCTATTTTCCCAAGAAAAAGGCGGAGATTGAGGAAGGCTTATCTGAATGTCAAAGAAATGCCCACATTCTCCAATTCAAATGCTACGCTTTCTTTTGGTGATGATTCATGCAGTGTCATTAGTGAGATGCCTGCTGTTGTTCACAAGTGCCAGTTTAGTAATGAAAAAAATGAGTCTGATCCTTGGATATCACAGCAGGGTTCCAGCTCCAACACAGTTGATAAATTTTCTGAAAATAAAAAACATAAACTTAGTGTTCAGGGTGAATCAAAAAATTTGGCAAATTGTAGTAACACAATGAAGTGTAAGGATGTAGCTCCTTTTTCTTTTGATCTCTGGTATAAACATTTATTATTAGAAATAATATGTAATTAAACTTTCTATTTCTTCTTTCTATTGGCAGCAAAACAAACTTCTTTTCTGAAGAAGATGGAGGAAGAGTTTAAGCATCTTTCACCAATTCCTGAGGATTCTAAATTGCCATCTACAATTTCATCTAGAAAACGAAAGCATAAGCACTCTGCCAAAAGAAAGGTTAAATCTACAATTCCATGTCCTAAGTCAGATGGTTGTGCACGATCTTCCATTAATGGTTGGGAGTGGCATAGATGGTCTAGAGCTGCACTGCCATCGGAGAAGGCTTACATAAGAGGAATCCGTACTCAGCACTTTTCAATAGGTTTCCGTGGAAATTATTTGCGAAATTCAAATTCTAAAGGTCCTTCTGCAAGAACAAACCGTGTTAAGCTGCGTAACCTTCTTGCTGCTGCAGATGGGGCTGAATTATTGAAAGCGACACAGATAAAGGTTTCTAACAAAAAGTCGTCCTCATGAAAAGCCACTAAACTTTTTTTCTGGGGCTCATCTTTCTATTTTTTTCTAGGCGAGGAAGAAACGGTTATGTTTCCAGAGAAGCAACATACATGACTGGGGTCTGGTTGCTCTAGAACCAATTGATGCAGAAGATTTTGTGATTGAATATGTGGGGGAATTGATTCGCCGACGGGTAAATATATTACTTCTGCAACTCTTCAATGAGATAGCTTTTAAAGAAAACTAAGGGGCACAGTACTTACAGACATCTGATATACGTGAGCGCCTGTATGAAAGGATGGGAATTGGCAGTAGTTACCTCTTTCGGTTAGATGACGATTATGTGGTGAGTAATTTATGTTATACTAGTGCTTTTGCTGAAACTCTCTTATCTATACCCTCAAATGTATCAAGTTCCGATCTTTTCTTATGTCATATTGCAGAGTTGGTCACCTCATCTTTCTTATCACAAAATATTCTTATTTGTAGTAATGTCCGTAAACAATGCTGCTGTATAAGGTTGCATTATTTGTTTTGCAAATTGCAACTTCTGCAGCCATTTTATTTTCAGTTTGAATATTATGGAGCTTTAATAAGTTCATCTAGGCATAATCTTCCAAGTTTTCTTGACCTTCAAAAGGCTTATAGTAGTTGTAATATAAAGGAGACTATTAGAATAAACATGATTATAGGTCAACTTTTCAGAAAATGAATAAATTTATTTTGCAACACTAATTCTTGTCAGCAATACATAACTCAGCATTTCCTAGATTAAAGTCTGTAGTTAGGTGTAATACTTTCAGAATATTCTTATAAGGCTTAATAAAAATCTTAGCTTGTCTAGTGAGTTTCCAGAGACAAATTAGCTTACACTGAATATAGGACATTGAGGTAGGTAGTGAAACTGTGCCTATATTCTTATGGATGCATAACCCACATATTCACTGGAAACCTTGAGGTTGAATTGTTTATGCTGTTATTTTGATATGGACCAAACCATGAACTGTTTTAAGCATCAGTATATCATTAAAAACTTCTGCGACAATATTCACATAAATGCATACTGGAAATATTGGGATTTAGTTGTTTGAGTTATTATTTTGTTACTATGGACCAAAAAGGTTGAACCATTTAAGTGTGTGATTGTATCATTAAAACTTTGGAGTGTCATTATCATATTGCTTTGAACTTTGATTTTTCTGTGAAAACCTATGGTTGTTTCGTGTGTGATTCTATTTAAACTGCACTCTCTCTCTTTTTAGTTTTTTGAGACTTTCTGTCAATCTTGTTTAGTCCCAATTGGAATTTAGGTTTTTCTTGCTAATATTTGTGAGGGTATAGAGCGATTGATTAGTTAATACTCAAGGCACAAAAAGAAAATGCAGGAAGCTATTGCTGCTATTCAAGGATACCTCATCTTATATCCATCCTGCTCTGAATCTTTAATAGCCACATTTTTTAATCATCTTGATTTTTTAACTGCTTCATTGTCATGTGGATTTCACTTTTATTTTATTCATGAAGGTAGATGCAACCAAACGTGGTGGCTTGGCAAGGTTTATAAATCATTCTTGTGAGGTAGTGACTTTAACTAATTCTTGGTTAATTATTATTATTTTTTTTCATAATTTTGAATGATTTTTGCCCCTCAGCCAAACTGTTACACAAAAGTAATTACTGTCGAGGGTCAAAAAAAGATTTTCATCTATGCGAAGAGACATATATCTGCAGGTGAGGAAATCACTTACAACTACAAATTTCCCCTGGAAGAAGTAAAGATCCCTTGCAACTGTGGTTCTCATAGGTATACTAAATTAGCCTTTTCCCATATATTGGTCATTTTCAATTTTCATGCTCTTAGAATTATTATTTGTTGATTGTTACTAGTCTTTTAGTATGCTTTGGTGATTATTAAAATACATGATTGGTCATTTGATTTGGTATTTACTCTGTGTTTTCTAACTTTGCATGCTGTGGGAAGACAAGCAATGATGGGTGCTTGAAACTTAAAATTTACATGGTTGTCAGTTGAAGCTGGAAATCAATTTTTTTGCTGAAATTTCTTTTATTTTATGTTCTTCAAATTTGATGATTTTTCTTTGCCATCTTACCCTTACATGATTTTCCTGTTTGTATTGATATCCGGATCAACTTGGCGGCAAGCCCTTGCTTAGGGTTGTTTCTGGCAGCACCTGAATATTTTCACATAACACCAGTCTATTGTTTCCATAGATAAGTAGGGCAGTTGTTTTGAACTCTTAAAATTTGATATAATGTTAACAGTTTAGATAGAATGATTTATAAACTTGAAACTAAATAATTTAAATAAAATTAAGACTGAATATACGAAAATGGTACAATAACTAAAGAAAAACTAGTGGGATAAGACTTGATTGTTATTTTTGTAATAACTAAAGAAAAGGTTTAGTTGGTAGATAAGACATGTCACTGAGCTTGTCACTGACAGTTTAGATATTTTAGGTATATTACTCGATAACCAAGATTTGATTTATCAAGACATTATTCATGATGTTAAGGCTAGGCCATTAAAATGGAGAACAATCACTAGTTGTTGGGTGCCCATCTGTTTAAATGGAAACTTTTCTAAGAAAATAATAGATCATTTATGCTTTCCTGGTGAAAGTGTTAGACAATCAAGGGAAAGTGGACGTAGAGAAAGAAATTCATTTCTACTCATGTTCGCCCATTCCTGGTGGCATTCCTAGTCTCCTAGATGTGAATCCTTCTATGCAAGTCTTTTGCCTGCATATAGCTATATCCATAATCACACTTTCTTTTTTTATGGATTGGAAAATTTTTCTTGTGCTTGCTCATCCATTTTGTTTTCTTTGGTCATCAAATTTCCTCTTTTATAGGTTGATAATAGCTTCTAAAGTTAGAATAATTGCATTAATATTTTAGAGGGGGAGGTATGAACGATAGTAGAGGATGGTTAAAAAAGATTTTATTTAATGCAATGAAAAATTATTTAATTGATTTGAATAGAATTAGTGAGATAGCCTTGTCAAAAATTTTGCGATGTCAGCCTGAAGCTTAGATAAAGAAGATTGAGGATTGCGTGAGACCTAGGTAGCCAATGTTAAAATTTGTCTACACATATGGACATGAATTTTAACCTTACCTTTTGTAAGTCTAGGTCATATGGACCAAGAATATTCATACACTTGACTCCACATAGTTTGGATAAACATGGCTTGTAGGCACAGATAATGATATATCCTTGATTAAAGCTTAATGGAGTGATAAAATTACCCCCAACTGGTTGGGATAAACACGAATTGATGATAATGCTGTTTATATTAGGGAACTCTCATAATGAATTTTATTGATTTTGGGTTCTTAAATATGCAAAGATGTGAATTGGAATTAGCTAAGGTCATTGCAAGTCCTTATTACTCTTATGGCTGATTAGCAAAAAGGTGGCTAGCTCTATGTCTATACCAATTCAAAATAAGATTATCTACTCCTTAACATGTTTAGCTACCAGGTTAAGCTTGTTCTCTACTTGGACCGAAATCCGTTTAGTCATAGTGCCCCTACAAACTACTCTCTATTGTGCATGTATGCTTTCATCAAGTATAGTTTATGCACTGCATGAATTTTAGATGTGAACATGCACTCACAAATTCAGAATCAAAAGCATGACATTTATCCTTAAATATTATGATATATTTTCCTCTTTTGCAGGTGCCGGGGATCAATGAACTGAAATTATATTAATTTGCATGGTGATTATATGTTTTTGGATCTCATTGCTTTCTGTATCTACTGAAATTAAATATTTATTTTACTAAAGTTTTGTCTTTTTTTTTTAATTATTTTGAAAGGGTTAAGCCCATTCCTATGAGGAAATTGGAGTGTTGCTCAGCCAACCTCAAAGGTATTATCATATTTTCTTAGTACCTTTCTTCATCTGTCATTTTAAAATGGTGGACTCATGTCAGTACAATTTGATACCATAGCTGGTGTTGTATCATTTAGGCTTGGTTACTCCTTTTTTCTGATACCAGCCAAACTAAAACCTGGTTAGTTATCACAACCTAACCCAAAATTTTTTCCAAATTTTTATTCTTGTATGCAAGGTCCTATATCTTACCTGATTATGATAAATATCACATCCATACTCAAGGTTTAAAATCTCAAGCCATGTTGAAATTTTGATCTTTAACTAGAACAATACTGTTTCGGTATCTTGTGGATGTTTCGATGCATGATGCCGATGATAGATTGGAGGTTGAAGGATGAAAGAGATGATAGTATTGTTTTGGTGTCATGCCGACGTTTCAATGCATGGTCACTGACGGAATGAAGATTGAAAGAGGAAGGAGATGAAATATAAGGAGATATTATCTGTGTCAAGTAGTATTAGTTTGGTAATTTACTAGTATGATACATATAGACTGTTTCACTTCACGCGGTATGAGTTTTCAAACCATGTCTATACTCATGGGTGTCCATTAGTACTCAACTTAAATGTATCTGTGTACTTGCAAATTTAATCAAACTCTAGCTCGAACTGAATCTGTATTGCCTTTATCAATTAACTAACCTATTATTAGGTACTTGAACTTGACTTTAGCAGGTTGGTGGGGTGGGGGAGCAAGTACTTAATAAAACATTACCCTTTTACATCCTTGTGTAAATTTGATTCTTATATTGTTGTTGATGAAGGGGAGTCTTGCCGCAACGGTAAAGTTGTTGCCATGTGACCAAAAGGTCACGGGTTCGAATCCTGGAAATAACCTCTTGCAAAAAGCAGGGTAAGACTGCATACAATGGATCCTTCCCTAGGACCCCGCATGGCGGGAGCTTCGTGCACCGGCTGCCCTTTTTTTTTATATTGTTGCTGATGAGTTTGAACTATCTATCAGACAAGTAACAGTCACTTTGATGAGGTATACAATCAGATCTGCATTTGCACTAACATCCGATGATAACAGATAATTTAGCATATCTAGCCTTGCATTTTTTACTTGTTATTTGAAGGGCCATTGCATTTTACTTGGACCAGTGCTATTTTGCAGAACAGATCCGCATCTTTACAGTTCCATATTCAATTAACGATAGCATCTTTATCGTGTACATCATTGGGTAAATGAAACATCTTATAAATTATGGTTTACCCTATTATTCTTTATGGATTTGAATGTTTGGTTGTAAGGAAAAACATCAGAAATATATATATAGTAGAGATGAGAATGTTGAAACAGACATGTACTTTACTAGAAAAGATAATAAAAAATGAAACTGATGTTCAAGAGCAATTAAGTGTAACCAAAATCTATTATAAAGTGGAATAAACAGGTAGGAATGATGTGGAAATATTCAAATACTATCAACATATTCTATGGTTGGTGAAGGTGTGAGGGGTAGAAAAAGAGCAAAGAAAATAATAATTAGGTGCAATAAAAAAATATCCCCTTGTTCCAAGACTTATGTTAGGTTCAGAGAAAAGACTTTCGAGTCCTCAAAATAAGCATTGCCCAAAGAAATGATTTAAGCAAGGTTTGAAAAGTGCATGTAGTATATTTGCACCCTATCCACAACACAATGAAAGAACCGCTGAGTTGTTAAGTATGCCTTGAACTATGCTTGTTCTTGTTATAAGTTGCTCTCTCTTACCTGTCAGATACCTGTTACCTGTTGGGTACCTCTTACCTGTGGTCATGGTACCCTTGGTAATGAGATAAGGCCAAAGTTTTAGCTGATAACTTGATAAACACTAGTTAATCTGCTTCTTAGGTGAAATCTCCTCGAGTGTCAACTTTCCATAGTCTCTCGCTTTTCAAAAATGTAATTTTGCTTAAGAGATACTGCATTATGGCAATTCTTTACAATTGCCATCTGTGTAGTATTTATATGCAAGGAAATCATGTTGGTATATTATTATGAATGCACTATCTACTTCAAAATGCAGGTTCTGGTGAAGGAGCTGCTGTTATTGATGTCAATTTTGTCATAGCTATGATTGTTGATGTGATGATGTGTCATGACTGCTCTTGAAGTTCCGCAAGTGTGATGGATTTTAGGTTGAATTGGGAAACCAGATAGCTCCATCAAAGACCATTTATGCTCTGTGCAGCATTTTGTATGTATCTGATTAACTCATGCTTTATTTGTAACATATTTCTTGTCGTGTCAACTTCAGCAGTTTTCCATCATCTTAGTTTAGCTCTTTTGAGTATAATATTATTGTATAGAATGATTTGAAATTTTATTTTATCCACAGAGGCACTCTTCTTTGTTAACAAATATAAAGCATTAATTTTTCACTAAAGATTGTTTAGCTATCTTTTTTTTCTTACTCATGTATGATTGTCTATTTATTCTTTTCTTTCTTGATAATAGAGATCTTCCCGACTACGTCATGTAGAATGAATGCAACCATGTTACATCTTCCAAGATTATTTTCATATAGTTATTGATGCATATCTTCTAACTGTTTCAAACTATCTATATTCTGATGGGAATGAGCCAATACATAACCTATCCAGATGAGTATAGCATTTTCAAAAAACTTGTGCTTTAGGATATCATAAAAGTTGTAAATAAAATTAGATATGATCAGTTGTTATATTTAAACCAAGCCTCAAAAGGTCACACCATTCTCTAGTAATTCAGCCTTTTGTCATCAACAAATTGTAGTTCGGGAACATTCCTTGAGACTTGCAATCTCATTCGTGGTCTAAACATTCCAGTTACACTGACAGGTTAGTTATTCTGCATACTAGTAGTCGGGTATTGACAAAAAGTATCAAAAAAAAAGAAGAATTAAAGTGAAGCCAAATTGATGTTCGAGACTATCTTTCTTCTAGAGGAATGATAAATTGAAAAGATTGTGATATACAACTATACAAGATTGACAGAATAATGAGGAGGGATGTGAAAGAATTAATTTTTACCCAGTCTTGATTGATGAGCTACCAAAGATGAATGTTCTAATCAATCTTTCAAATTTCCAACTTTTCCCTTTCATCTCATCTAAAGAACCAATAAATGGTTTGTCCATTGTTGACTTACATCCATCCATCAACTATATAATAGCCCATGCTTGCTCTTTTGGTAAAAGCTGTGAACTTGACGAACCAAAGACTTATCTGTGATATTATTTTCATCCTTGTGTGTATATTTCATATCACAAAGCATACTCAAGTTTTAAATAGAATCAGTCTTCTGTGAGATCTTGAACAGACCTGAGTACCTTAGTTTCTCTGGTTTCAGGTCACATGCATCTGTAGCTGAAAAGCCTGAAAACTATTCAACTATACTTGGTTTTCTATCTGCTTGCTGAAAAACTATCTCCAATCAAGGTTAATGAATGGTTTTCCTTTCTCAGAAGAGGAGTTGGAATTTGTAAATTTTGCTGGTGCTATTTCTTGATTGATTCATTAACCCACCCAATATAAGACATTGTCAAGAACTAAGAGACGCATTCCCCACAAGTCAGATTTCTCATATCCTTCCATAAGCATTTCTTAATTTTATGAAATTCAGTAGTAGTTTTTATCACTGATGTCTGCTAAGTTAGCAGATCCATTCCATTTCCACTGCTCAAAATTTTGCAGCATTTCTCACATCTCGCTATAATTCACAAAGATCCCTTGATGATCGTCTATTGTCCTTCTTATTTGTGTTGATGAAATCCAATCATTAATTCATCGTTGCTGTGCAAATGGATGCTATTGGGCAATGGTGTGACTAATTGTCAAACCATTTCATTCAGCAAACATGAACGAAAAATAATTTGGAAATATACTGTGTTTGAAATGCTAACATAAAAGAGGGATAATGGTTGCTTAATCAACCACAAAAAGAATACTTCAATATTCTAGCAAGTCAACTACAGTTCTAATTATTCTCCACTCTTAATATTGTTAAGATAATTACGTTGGGTCTATGCTTGACTTTGCTTTCTTCACGCCGTGATATGTTTTATGAGAGATTAATACTTTTTATCTTCAAAGCATGATACAAATGCGTACGTGAAACCTTAGTTCTTTCCCGAATCCTCTGGGAAAATGTTGCATCAATGTGTTAATGGAAACAATTCCACTTTTAAAATTGCAATTTGATTGTCTGTTGTTTTGTCGAGAGCTTCCACTTTCATGTAACACGTTGACTAGATGTATTTATCAGATGTATTTATCGTATGTTTCTTTTTCATGCAGATGGTCGGTGGTGGCCGTGCCCGTTTTAGCCCATTCACAAGCTACTATTAATACTCTGCGGTACGTTTTTCCTTTTCTTATGACACGGTTTCTTTCATCTCTAATCTTGCTTCGTTTAACTGGACAAAATTTCTTTGGAGCTTGGGAGAAAGTATGATATGGGCCTTTCGTACATAACCATCAATTCCTGTTTAATGGATTTCATCCATTAAAACCCCCAGAACTATGGTATGATGGTAAGAGGTAAGACTGTTTCCTAGACAACAAAGATTCAAATCTCACCTATGACACATTCCGTCTGGGAGTTTGAAAAACTTATGACACTGGGCCATCCACTAGGACCTATCTACACTTCTCGATTTACCTTTGTGACAGATGATAAACTTTTGTGGGGCCCGGATTGGTCACCTCCGGAATTAGTCGGTAAGAGCTAGATACCTGGATTACCAAAAAATAAATATCCAGGAATGAGTGATTATGAATGAAGGCCCAATATCCTTAACCCGGCTCTATAAGTTTTTGTCCACTTCAACGCTCATGAGCATAGTTATACAAATTGACCCAATTCAATTTAAATTCGGGCTAATAACAAAGATTCGTGCCTAGTTATAAAAATTGAACCAATTCAATTTAAATTCGGGCTAATACCAAAGATTTGTGCCTATAAATCATTTAAAAAATTTATTGACTCGGTTTAGTTTGGATTTTAGAGAATTGGTGGGAGATATATATATAAAAGAATCCATATATAGCCGATCTCACTCAGTGGGATAAAAGTTAGATTGTTATTGTTGTTGGTGATGGTGGTGGAATTAGGTTTTTATACTAGATCCATTGAAATTATTGGGAAATGAAATTCTTCGTGTAAAATTTTTAACAAGAACTAAATAAGAAATATATAGTGAGAAGAACTATGCAATATGCAATTGAATATAACTATAAACAATAACTATATTAGAATTATTAATTGTGAATTAATAAAAAAATATAAATAATAAATTTCTATTGCAAGCCCTTTCTATCAACTGAAAAGAAATTGTTGAGTAATTGCTTTTTCTAAATATCAAGTATCTCAAGTATGTAAATAAAGTGCTATAGAATGTACATTATTTACTATCTTACATAGATCCTAATAAATTTGAGGGGCAATGTTAATTAAAGAGATAAAGTGAGGAAAGAATGAAAGCAACGATATCATTAAAATATCATTGAAGAGGGGACGCTAGAGAATGCTAAAAGGGGCAAACACCAAGCAATGTTCCCTTGATATTGTAGAAGACAATAGAGGTCTTGGAAGGGACATATGTCATGGGTGGAATGATAAGTCGTTGACATGGAAGGAAAATAAGGAGATAGATGATGAAAACAAATTGATCAATCTCATGAATTTGTAAAATTGTGGAAGACACAGTAGGAACTCAGATTGATGAAGAGGAATTGACAAAGCTATGAATGACTACATCACTCTAAATTAACTAGATTGTTAATTAATCAAATATTATATATTTGCTAATATAACATACAATTATATAAAATATATGACACACATTATATAATATTGTTTCATTTCATTTTTTTGGGTTTTATTAAAAAAAACTTGAAAATCCGCCTTCAATCCTATAATATTGAATCCCAAAAGCTACCTATTTTTTTTTAAAAAAAAAAATTGACTTTCCGTTCCATTTTGATATATTGTTTTCTTCGTCTATCTCTATTATTAGTCGTTGTCATGTTAAAATTATTGAAAAGCAGTTTTACCCATCCATTCTATCCGTATTTAAATGACCCGTAAGAACCGACAGAGGGAGTCCAATTTTCATAACTATGCTCATGAGCCAATTATTACATTTGAGATAAGTTATGGTACGGCCAATCCTTTTTTTAAGCAGCAACTAAAGTTAAGTCAATGAAGTTAAAATGTTAGGAATAAAATGTGAATGAGAAACTAGTCAATATAGTTAAAATTTATTTGTCATAATTATTGTAATTTAATGTTGTATAGAGTTGATTTGAGAGAACTGTAATATTCCTCATCAAATTGTTGTGGCCAAGATGCCTGTTGATGTTGATGTTTGAACCATAAGCTTCTCTTTTACTTTAAGTTTGTTGTCTGTTATTGTTATTGTTTAGGGTTGCAAATGAATCACATATTTAGAGCAAATTTCATCCTTTGAGTAATGGGCGCATTTATATTTGTTTTGGAAAGAAATAAACAAATTTGAATTTCTAACACAGTTGCTACGCGCATTCTGTACAACAATCATGAATATTAAAGAAATGGTCACCATACATCACTTTTTTTTAGATAATTACAAGTGTGCTAAGATTAGCTAAGAATTGACAAAATCAACTTATATTGTCGAAACTCAAATGCGTCCATAAATAAAATTTTTGATATATAATTATTTATTTAAGAACAATAAAATCATAATCTCACATGGGTTTTCGACCCTAGTCTAATGGTAGTAGTTGCTTGGTGCCAAATGTTGAGATGCTCTAGCATTTGTTCCGTGCACAAACAAGAGAACTTGAACTCATTCTTGCTTGCTGATGGGATGATTTGTACAAGTTTTTTTCACAAGCGGTAGGTGTTTTCGAAGCAAAAGAAATATCATGGCTCTTATTTGCCCTTGCATTCCTACTTCCTTTACGCCTTTCTTTCCCAAAAGACAGGAGCTTTTAGTTTTAGTATCCATCCATTTCTATCAGGGGTGAGGGCTTAAGGAGACTTAGCGTCTCTTCCTCGTGTCTCCTCACCCTAACAATAACAAAAGTTTTGTATACCGATATTTATATACATGGAGCTAGATCACTTGATCATCACTTGAGAAGGGGCCAACTTTCATGGATCGAGGTGTCTTACAAAATAGTTCTGAATAAATTTTTGAGATGATTTGGGTCGAGCTTGACTTGCGGACATGCCATTATTGCAAGGAATGGATATTCGAACATGGGACACATTACTTTCCTCCAAATCTTCTAACCATTCTCAAGAAATCAGATTGCTATCAAAGTGTATCTTTTATCCATCTTGTTTGGTTAGCTGGAAAATTTATTCATAAACAGATAATTATTTCCACATTTAGTAGCATATTGAATGTTACTTAGTTGATCAAATCTTACATAATTGAATTTTTTTTTCCCCTCCCTTTTGTATCAAATTCGAGAGTACTTATTTTGATACGTTAAAATTGTTGTGCATCAAACTATAGAATTTATATATATTTTTATTGTATTCATATTTTGTTAATCCCATTTATGAAACAGAAGTGATCAAATGATTTGAAAGAACTAAAGGAAATTATTTCGCCGGCCTTCATTTTCTGTGTTTGTTATTGATGATCTGTTTACCTGCGTAGAAGTGAAAAAATTTCATGGAAAAGCATATGGTCCGAAACGTCAATCATTTTTGCCCCACGCAGAAAATACATCGGGTGGAATTTCTGTAGCAATATATCGAAGGAATCTAGTATCTCGTCTGTGGAGCCAAAATGGTTCGCTTTGCTTTCACCCAAAGTCGCCAACAAATGAATTTATGCCGAGAGAAGTGAACCAGATTGTTGGACGTGGGGCAGCACTACAACATTTAAGCAGAGGTTTGGCCACGGGCCAGTGAAGGTCCGCACGATGTCTAGTCTAGGAGAGCAGATTCTTTGATTATTTTTTACGGTTTGAGGGATGATCTTTTTGTATACATCTCTTTACATACATTAGTGGGATGGATGACCTCACTTATAAAATAGGTGGGGGTCATTCATCCTCACCAATACATATAAAAGGATTATCCTTTTGATCGTAAAAAGAGGATCGTAAAAAGCAATCCAAAGGATTTGGGCCGGCTAGGTTAGATGGAAATCTAAGAAGGTCGACAGTTATTTAGAAAACTAAATTAGAGATCGGACTCTTGATCGTAAAAAGCAATCCAAAGGATTCGGGCCCGCTAGGTTAGATGGAAATCTAAGAAGGTCGGCAGTTATTTAGAAAACTAAATTAGAGATCGGACCAGTAAAATTGACATATCTATAGAAAGAAAGCATGAACCTAACGTACCAAATATAATAACATAAAATATTTAATATTTAAATTATTTTAAAATATGCATTAATTGATATATAATAAATTAATAATATTATATTTTCCATTAATAATATATTTCATGCCCAATCAATTATATATGTTATTGCCTCCGAGATAATGATGTAATGGTTAGACGGGTAATCAACAAATTTAAGAATCAAATCTTAGCTACAATACATTGTAAAAGATTTTTCTCCAATAAAAAATGGATTTTGTTTGTCGATGGAAAATTTTTATAAGTCCGAATCAATCATCCTAGGATTAGTCAGTTCAAAGAACTGAATTGCTACCAAATATATATAAAAAAGAAAATGATAACCTACACATCCGTTCGATGCATGTTCCTGGACGACCCTCACGTGCACCAAATGGATATATATATATATACAATTTTGTTATCCTGCGCGACGCCACAGTGCGCGACTGTACGCACCGCGCAGGATAACAACTGTTTTTATTTTTTTTTAATTATGAATTAAAAAATAATTGAAAAAAATAAAAAATAAAATATTTTTTTAAGAGTTTATTTCTAGGGTTTAGGCTTTGGTTATAGTGTTAAAGCTATTTTTTTTTTTATATTTTACCTCTGGGGTTTAGGCTTCCCAATTAGGTTATAGTGTTTGGTTTTAAAAAAAAATAAAATAAAATTAATTTAAGCATTATTGAGTATTGTAATATGTTAAGGGGATATATTAAGGTATTAAAAATTTATATAAGGAAATGTTAAAATTTTTAATTGATCATATCCTGGTCTGTGTCCTGATCGGTCCACAGACCGATCAGAAGCCTCCCAGACCGATCAGGATATGTCCTGATCGGTCCAGAGGGGCAGGCGCGCACAGTCGCGCATCTTAAGTCCCGCAGGATATCATTACTCTATATATATATATAAGCACTATAGGAGGGTGAATAACGTATTTTGTATGTGTTAAAAAATCATTCGAAATCAAAGTCGTACAACAAAAAATCAAAGATAAAATAAGAAGGAAATAATGTAGTTTTGATTATTTTTGATGGACAATCACGGTTAATCTGTTTCTTGAATAAGAAGAATATTCATTTCTTTACAAAGGTATGGCACAATAACATTTTACCGACCCTAAGATAAATAAGCACAAGAAGGAAACAAATCAAAACAACTTGCAACTAAGTGTCACCAAAAGCTAGGCTCGTTTGAGCTCATAGCGATGTCGCATCATTATTGTATCGTTGAAACTTTAGTGTAGCATGTGTTAGAATTTGAGGGATATCTTAAGGCAATCACCTTACGATTTTTTTCTATTTATTTGATAAGTATAAATTTACTATTTGAGCGCATATTATATGTTTGATTGTCTTAAACTCATTTATTGAATATCGTAATAAATTCATAGCATGAGAAAATTTTTGATTGGATCGCAACTAGTGATTATCTCTATATATACAATTATAAATATATTGAAATTTTCCTAGTCGTCGAATTAATGCATTCGGACATCGTCAATTCTATAAGACTAACACGTATTATACTCCTTGGTTCGACCAAGCAGCTGCTGGAGACATTAGGATGTCAAGAGTTAAACATGGATGCTGGTTATGGTAACTAGTTCATTAGAGTGACTCGCTGCAAGACTTCATATGATTCTCTACATATATATAGATATGTCTGTGAAGTTCTTATTGCAGCACGAGTATAAGTTTCCTTTGACTTGAGGTATACAAGTCATCTTGGTCATGGAGATTTATACTTTGACATCTTAAGCAAGCATCTCATTGAGGTGTGGATCCGGGATGATTTGGTATAAGTTGAAGTGCCCGAAGGTGTTTGGATAACCCACAGAGGATTCACCGCTCCTTGCGAGGAGACGTATATCCTATGACCACTTGATAGGATTATTACTCAAAGTCTTTGGCCAAAATATCACATGTTAAGAGTGCGAGACTCTTGTACACATGTATGAGTAATTTGAATCCATAGAACGAGGAAGTATTATTTGGGCTATGTGTGACATAGTCAGCCTAGTGGGGACAAGACACATAGACCATGTCTTGAACCAAGTGAGTATAAGACGAGTGAAAGGAACGAGATACGACCTACTATAGCTGCTGAAGGGTTTACAATTAATTCTAAGATTAACTATAATTTTTCGACTAATTGAGGATCATGATGTATTACTAGGCGCCACTCATGATCGTTATATAATTAAGTAATTAATTATAGACGACCAAGATAAATCAGAAACCTATTGGGTCATACACACTAACGAGTCTATAAAAGACGTAAAATAAGTTAAAAATAGGATTCTTAGAGCAAGAGATAAATGTTTGGTTGGACTATACATAAGATAAATATGAAAATATTTGTTGCAATGGAAGCGCGGATGGACCACATCTCTTATGGAAGAGTTGGACCATATTTGGTTTAATCATGAATTAGTCATGAACCAACTTGGTTTAGTTGTGAATCAAACCAAGGAGTTAATGAGCTAACTTTTGGTTAAAGGATAATGAGTTGAATTTTGACTGTCTAATCCAACTCATTAATGATGATTATATATAGATGTAATTGGAAGAGAATTAAAAATAATTTTCATTAGTTGGCTTGATAGGGTTTAGGAAACCTTAACCCAACTTTTCTCTCCTCTCCCTTCTCTCTTCCCACTAGCAACAGCAAGAGGAAACCCCTCTTGTTGTCTTGACCACGAAAAGGAAAAAAACTCTCCCTTGTGTGCTTCTCTTCTTCCTCTTGATCCCTCTTCTCCGCTCGTGGCTAGTAACTTCCGAAGGAGAGGCTTGCACTCAAGGAGTTGTCTTGAGGAGCTCGGCGTGGATACGAATAGAGGTGAGTTCGACAATATCGCTACGGTTGATGCCCTTATCGTTACATGTCATCCATAAGGTACACCTAGCGTAAATTTACTTTTCATAAAAATTTAATTATGCGATCATGTTTGGCATGCTGTATCCTTATATGTGTGTGGTGTGTGTGATGTAATAATTTATGAATTATTATTGTTTTATTTTCCGCTGCGCATGTTTACAAAACGTGTTTTTGCACACACCGCATCGAGCATATCCCAATAGCATAGTTCGAAGAATTGCAAGAATGATGTCGTTGTTGTTAGAACTTTGGCACGAAGTGGAAGCGCCGCTTGAAAGAGATGGTTTGAAGTTGCTATTCGAGGGCCTTTTGAAAGGTGATTTTGGACGCTTGGACCAGCCCTGGGTGCCTCCAGGATATATTATCTGATCCACCTCTGTCGATGAGTTATCCAACTTTGAGCGTTTGAATCTCTTTCGGGTGCTTGAACTACTGACATTGTATGTTGACTTGATCCCTTCCCAGACGCCTGAATCCCTTTCAAACACCTGGAAGTTGACATGGACCTCCCAATCACGATGTGCTACCTCATCTGGATGTGATATGGACGTTTAGCGATTCGAGCACCTAGATCCATTTGGGGCGTCTGGAGTTCCTTTTTCTGGCTAACTTCTATTTTTAACTTCCTACATCACAGAGTTAGCGCAAACATAATAATGATATGATTAGCAACTTTCTAGTTGTCCTGTCTCAATTTCAGGTCTCCCATGAAATTTTATGTTGGACCAACGCCTATTGCTCTTTTTTCGAGAGTATGTCCTTACCACTTCACTCGAGAGAGTTTATATAGTGTCAAACCTTGGTCCACTCGACCTGTTTGAACTTTTATTCAGCTTGATCTTAACCTTCAGGATTTTCCGTTAGACCTTCGGTTCTTGAACTTGTCTAGACTTCCCGCCTGGTGTTCTCAACCCCCAGGGCTTCCAATTTGGTGTTCTCGATCCTTAGGGCTTCCTGCTCAATGTCCTTGATTTGTTAAGACTTCCTCTCCAATCCCATCAACTAGGACTTTTTTGTCAAATTAATCAACAATTATTTCTTGACCTAGCCTCAACTAGAACTTTCCTGTAAACTTGTTAAGCACACTAAACCTCAAACAGATTTAACTTTTAACCCTTTGCCAATATCAAAATTTAAGTTCAATCATATGATACTTCTTGCATCAATATATATTATTAGCCCATAGCTACAGTGCAACAGTTAATTAGATATTAAGGATCGAATCTCAACTGCAATGTATAATAAGAATTTTCTTATAATAGGATGACAACTTTAAAAAAATTGATTGCTTAAACACACCTTCACGAAAACTTCCCAATTTACCTTGATGATTGATAAAAAATTTCAATCGGTTACCCTTAAAATTAATCGGTTTGAAGAATTAAATACCTAGATTATATATCTATAATTTTAATATCCTCCACGACTCACTATCTACAACACACGTCCGCCACTAAGAGGTTGGGGTATCCCAAAGTGAATGCAATCAGAGTGCTTAAATACTTCTGGACGTCCCAACCACTCAATCACGAACGATCAGATGCTATAATTTCGTTATTCTACACATCCAACAATCGAGCATCTAGTGTTATTTATTTTTAATTTTCACTCCCTTTAATTTAAATAATAAATCTTAAATAAAAAAATGGTAATTTACCAAAGGACGCACTTGAAAATCTGAATTTACCAAAAGACGTGCACTATTTTGGTATTTACCAAAGAGCGCACTTTTTTAAAAATATTTCCTATTTTACCCTTCTGATAATTTGACTTTTTCTACTATTTTTCTTTTCGTAATTATGTTTCTCTCACTTCTCCCTCTCCTATGTCGGCAGAATATAAGAATAACATTAGTCAATTTTTAATCATATTTTAATACATTTGAAGAAGCCAAAATAAATAATAGACACCATATTTGGACTCCTTGTAATTTTAGAAATCCACAGGAACTGAAATGGGTGCAATCGGAGCTCTCTAGGTCGATCAGTGGGTTTCGGTCAAAACCCACTGATGGACCTAGAGAGCTCCGATTGTACTCATTTCAATTTCTATGGATTTCTAAAATTACAAGGAGTTCAAATATGATGTACATTATTTATTTTTGCTTTTTTATAGATGTTAACAAGCAAAATCAAAGAATCGGTATAAAAGCCCACGTTGGACCTGATATCATTCCATATCAAGTCCACGTTAGGCCTGATTTGAGTCCATATCAGGCCCAATGTGGACTTTTTTGCAGATTCTTTGATTTTGCTTGTTAACATCTATAAAAAACCAAAATAAATAATGGACACCATATTTGAACTCCTTGCAATTTTAGAAAACCATATAAACTGAAATGGATGCAATCGGAGCTCTCTAGATCCATCAGTGGGTTTTGACCGAAACTCACTTATCGATCTAGAAAGCTCCGATTGCACCCATTTCAGTTTCTATGAATTTCTAAAATTACAAGGAGTGAAAATATGGTGTCCATTATTATTTTTGGCACTCCTAGTGGTGGACCAGAGGTTTTCACGTGCGCCCTTTAGTAAATTACCGTAAAAAAATCACATGGATACGCCTGTGCACGGGGCGCGCATATATATATATATATAATTCAAATTTCGGCTTGAAAAACAATAAATTTAAATCAAACTTTGTGTGAACGTAAATCTTTCTTTCTCGTCAAAAAACATTTAGTTCCTATCGGACAGTCTTGTCTAAAAGTATCTAAAGAAAGCTAAATTGAATAAATGTTTTTTTGATATCGCTGATCAATTTGTTGACATACAGACCTTTGAACATAGATGACAGATAAAAAAGAACTCGACCTCAAAAATTTTCTGGGCTGTCATCTAGTTGCTTCTCGTCTTCAATGTCAACCTCAAGGATTTCCTACTTAAACACAATGATGTAGTTTTGGAATTTAAGATCCTGGAAAAGAAGTCGATGTTATATGGAGATGAAGATGTATATTGTGAGGAACATACCGGGATTCGGTTTTTAAGATAGTTACTAATCCGATCTAACACTGTGCTTCTCTTGTGCCAAAATCTGCCCTTTAGTCTAATCTTCACAAAAGGACCATCTAGTTCCGCGAGATCGACTTCACCTGAATGAGTTTTAAGAGTCACTCACACTGTAAGAAACACACACTGCCCATATAATTTCGTTCGCTCACCTGTTATACCAACTGATGCATCGAAGAGCTGGCCAAACTGACAAATGTTGAAACAAAGATCAGTGTTGAACATAGTTTTAATGCTTACTCAAAAACAAAAGAAACATATTCTGCATAATGTAATTAAACAAACTTAGCAAAAAAATTATCTAAAACCCAATTAACCATGACTCAAACAAGTACTACAAGAATATAATTAAAAGGAAAAAAAATTCACTTTGTCCCCTTCCAAGTTTGCTAACTTTGCATTTCGCCTTGCAAAAGTTCAGAAATCAGAGTCGTACCATTAACCCCCAAACATCACTGAAGATAATGGTCAATGACCAAATGATATTCAACAAGGTAGAGATGGCATAGTTTTACAGTTGACCATCTAATTGACCTAATAATATCAAGACAATGGGCATATTGGTAGGTTTTGCAAAATTTATTTGAAGATTTAGACATTTTTTTTTTCATCTTGCTAATAGAATTTGATAAATTATGGTTTACCCCATAATCTTTGCAAAGTCATGGCATTTTTACCTTTAAACATCACAAAGTCAAGATAATTATCAAAGATGAATAGTTATTGAAGGCTATTATTGCAACATGTTATTGCTCCCGGGGTTTGGTGTCGTAGTTAGACCCTCCAATGACAGACCAAACATCTGAAGATCTGAAGTTCGAGACTTAGTTGTGACGCATTATGGGGGATTTTACCTTCAATGAGTAGTAGAGAACACTATGTGTTAGGATGAGCCTCCACGTATTCTTCCCCGATTTACACTGATGGCTAGTGAAAAACTTCTGTAGGGCTAGATGGATCACCCCCAAAATTAGTCAGGCCAAAGGATACCTATGCCAACTAAAGGTAAAGACGGTATAGTTTTACCATTGAGCATCATTACCATTGAGCATCATTCTGCCTAACGATGCCAAGGCAAAGGGCAAAATCGTAGGGCTTCACAAAGCTTAAGGGTATTTGTAAATTATCAAATTCTAGGAGGTGAAATACAAAAATATGTAGACTCCGGAATGACAGACTGAGATTTCCTCTAAATAATATTGCATCCGTTCCCAAAGTTATATACACTACTTATTAATCAGATATAACTCAAATTCACTTTGAACTATCACTTCTGCCATTGCCTTATTCACTTCTGAACGCCCACTATGGTCCTCCTCTTTGTATCTGTGGTAAAAATCAACACTCAGGATATCTACACTCGAATGGAAACATACACTCAATCGACAGCTGATATCTGTATTGTCAAGGTGTAAAAATTTATAGAAATAAAGGGGTCGAACACCTGGATCAAAGCAACATAAATAGTTACTAAACTGTGTTATTAGCTGTCTCAGGTTCCTTTCAAAGAGAAAAGTTTTGAAACTGTGAAGTAAAGTTCATCCAGTGATCATGGTAAACTTCAAAGTTCTAACGAACTGTTCTTATAACTGAGCCACCTCATATCACCACCAGCATACCCTAAAACGGGCAGCTTACAAGAATTGCCAAAACAACTACTTTTGGGAGAAGTGTTATAAGAATCCAGGACTCGGAATCACAGTAAACTAACAAACAGACTGTTTATACGACTGAATCACCACATCCGCCAAATCCTAAACTGGTTCGAATCACAAGATTTGCAGAAAGAGCGTGTGCTTTTGGGGAACGAAGCTAATAGAACCTGCTTAATCGAACAGCATTTGGTGGACAGATACTTGCCTCAGATCTGGCATCGACTAGGACCTGCCTTATGTTCTCCTCCGTCAGATCTAGAGGGGAGAGCGCGGCTGAGATGGCCAAGGAACGCCATCTCGGGCAAAGCGCCGTCGATCTTGGTTGCCGGAAGCTTCGATTTCTCTTCGGAAATAACAGGATCGTTCGTTTGCAGGGTTTTGGGAGGGTGAAGAGAGAGGAAAGAGGAGGAGCGAAAGCTTGGGAATGCATCGGCGCCGCCTTCGTCGAGGCCGTGACGGCAATGACGAACGGAAGAGAGAGCCAGGAACATTCAGCGTCGGTCATCGATTTATCACCTTATCCTTATGGACCTATACGGATGATCCGATAATGTAGACCGATAGCCCGATAAAGAAACATAAGATCCGAAATTCTAATTTATGTATTATTTATATTAGCACCCCTCTTGTTGCCAAATTACTCAAAAATCCCTTCCGGGATAACATGCCCATGGGGATATAGGGCAACAGTAGTGTATTCAGGTTATCACCCAGGTATTTATGGTTCGAGCCCCAACTATAATGAATTTATAGAAATTTTTTCTTCAAATAGAGCACGTAACTAAAGGATACTAAACTGTCAACTACGAGCGCTTCTTGATTTATTCAGATGATCGATGAAAATTTTCCGTAGGGCTAAACTGATCACCTACGTTATCCTAATTAATATTTTTTCCGAATGTCCCAAACACCTACTTTTAAAGCTGAAGGGTGATTTTTTAAAATGCCCCAAACACCTTACCTCCATCTAAACATCCTTCAAAATTTAATATATGTGCAGTTGCCCTTGTGAATTTTATATTATCATTTAAGTATATTTACTTTGATGCATATGTTAATTTAGAAAAATACTTTATCCTTAAATAACATACTTTGGCAATAAAATATGATATTAATCAAACTTAGAAGCACTTTAAAACAAATTAATAAACTTTAGAGGACAATTTTGAAAATTACTCTAAATGGAAAAAAAACACCTTGTTTTTTTGAAGCACTTTATAACTAATATTTGTCAAACTAATCATTAGATGTTGCTTTCATTTACCTTGTTCGTTCATATTAATACTTTGAAGAAAAATTCTGTAATTTATTAATATTAAATGTCAAATACGTGCTAAATTCGGAATGTACTAAATTTAAAATAGGAAATATTATATTTTAAAATACGTTCAGAATTTTAAATTAACAAAAAAATTATTCTTTACAAAAATACAACTAAATTATTCCATTGAAATAAAGGGGCCAAATCAGGAAAATCATCAAACTACAGGGGCTATTTTCGCAAGTAATTTTTAGGTTAACCTTTCTTAAATTAAACCAGCGGGACACCTGCCTCGAAATATTTGTCCGCCATTTCTCCAAATTTGAAATTTTTAAGGGGCGGAAACTTGCCGACCCCCGTTTACGGGCGGTGATTGCAAACCACTACTACTTCTTCCTCGGCTCGATCCACGGTAGTTTCGAGAGTCCCGTCACCGCCTCCGTTTGTTTTAAACCGAAACCCTTCCTTCATTTCTCGCTTGGGCGCCCGATCGCCTGGAGAACGAAGGATTCTTTGAGGGTCAGAAACGTCGATCGCTGTGCAAATCCTTACTGTTTTTTTTCTCTTTTGATCTGTTTGGTTTTGTTGTTCTTGAGATATGCAGATTTTCTTTTTTGTTTTTCCTTCCTGAAGGACGAATCTGTTGATTTGACGAACCGTTTTGGTTTCGATGTTTTAAGCGTGGAGTTTGAAGCTATCATCAGGTGTAAAGGGGAAGAATCTGAAGCCATTTTCAGTAAGAAATCTCGTTACTCCTAATACATGTCTACTTCTTGATAATGTTCAGCTCGTCTTTGCCAATGGCGTAGGGTTTATCCTCATTTGGGAATCATTAGGAAAAGAAGGAAAAACAATGAAGCTGACGGCTGTATTGGCAAGAATACGACCGTAGGTTAGTAACGATGTATTTTTTCCGCCTAGTTTTTGTTTACGCATTTCCTTCTTTAATGAAGTGCTGGTCGGTAATTGAAGAATAAAATAATTCGAGTGTTTCCTAAAAACTAAAATGTTATGGATTCTTAGGGTATTCTGGATATTCTACAATGAAGGAAGAAGTGAATACATAGCCTGTCTTGGTAAGAATTAGATCACACAAAAAAATCCAAATGTTTCGTTTTGGTTCTTCCATTGGTTGGGCTTACCGTGGTTGCAGTTCATTAAATCATTTTTTTGTTATTAGTTGCAAGGAGATAGATTAGGCTAAGATTGATGGTACCTTCATGGAAGATAGATGGATGATAGCTGGTGTTGACTGTTCAAGGATGGTAGGCGTAGTCTTCAAAGTTATTTAAAGCTATAAAAAGAGGTTTAGGATTTATATTGACTTGTAGAAGAATAGTGACTTGGGAAAATTTTTACATAGCTAATTTAGATGGATTCAGAACATCTTGTTTTTTTATGCAGCAATTCTGTTGAAATAGGCTCTCTTTTTTTTTGTCGTGTCATTAAAAAAGAATGCCAGAGGTGAGTGAAGGGATGGATCAAACTTCATCTGGGAATGCTGTTAGTGGGTTCTGGATTTGGAGACCTGCTTATCCGACAGGTTTAAGAAGATCCAGATTAAGCCATCTCCAGAATTTTGTGACCCCAACTGATAACAAGGAAAATATTCCTCCAACAAGTGCAAGGCGCTCAGTTAGGCAAAGGAAGAGTCCGCTGCCATATTGGTATCCTCGAACTCCTCTCCGGGATATCACAGTTGTTGTCAATGTAAGAAATCTGTCTCTATACTAAATTTGCCTTATAGAAGTATCCTTGAATTTATATATTTAAATTATGCATGTTCATTCTTACTATTTTTGTCTGATGGAAGGATCAGTTTATCCAATCCTGCTCTAATCTGGCTTCCAGATTCTTTCTGCACAGGGATTATTTACTGTAATTTACCTTATAGTATTTGTGTTTTTGTTCTTTCATCATTTATTGTTCTTAACCATCCCTTTTAGCTACCATGGTTATTTTATTTATTATTTTCAGTTGTTGCTTCTGCAATTTAATTACAAGTGTCCTATGATTTTTCTGCTATTATCTTTGATAATTTGTACTTTCATTCTTTTATTCGAGGGAATAAAAAGCAGAAAGCATATTGAATCCGTAGAGAAGTTAAATGCTTGATTTACATGCATGTATCTGTGCAAGTGATAGATATGGTCCTGTCGTATGGAATATAAAAATTTAATCAATGTCTTTGTCAATGGACCTGCCGTCGATGTTCTTGAAGGCAGGAGATATGCCCCAGTGGATGCAGGTGAGATCTGTTTCGTTTCAGACCCTGTAAATCATCTGAGAAATGCAAGAAACCGCTAGTTCCATTTGTTGTTTCGTTTCAAAAGGTGTAGTTGTTTTCTTGGAGTATTCTATCTTTTTTGTTCGCATAAATTATTTAGTGTAACTGAAAGTGGGATTTGGAAGATTATGTAACTATTAGTTATGTCGCTTAGGTAGAGGTCGAGTTCATACAATCGTGCCACAATTAATTGAAGTTTATTTTTGTTGTAGTTGTAAGATGGCTCTTCTTTCTAAATGGGGGCTATATTTTGATAGTATTCTCTGAGATATGGTTTTAAATAGGGGTAGCAATGTTTCGGCTTTGTATTTTTTTAGTAGTATCCAAATCGATACCCATTTAAATATCCAGTATCTGAGCTCACTTAAATACCTGCTTTAAATGATAATTGGCTCCATGATCCCAACTTAAACGAGCTATGACTACCTATAGTGCTCAATATGTGTAGTTTATTGTGAATGCATCCAGTGATAAGCAGCATTCTCTCTTTTTTTTTCTTCTTCCTGTTCATCTGAGCATTGTCAAGTATGTGATTTCTGTTTGCTTATTTATTCATCTTGTAGGCTTTGGAGAGAAGACGGCTGCGTGCTAGAGCAACTAATGTTCAGCAGAGGAACTCCAATCTTGAGGAATTGTCTATGGGTAGCCCAGTAGTTGATGATGAGTTGAATGCTTATGAACATACCCCTATTAGTCAAATTCTCCCTTCGGGTGGTTCTAATACCTCTTCAAGTCCTGCAGATACTGATCTTAGTGATGTTCTCTCTTCTGAAGTTTCTGATACTTCTCCAAGTGTTGTAAATACTTCTAATACTCAAGTTCTCCATTCTGATGTTTCTGATACCTCTCCAAGTCATGCAGATAGAGTCTATACCTCGGCTACTCCTATTGGGCAAGCTGTGATCACGCCATCTTCCAACACAGCCACTACTGAGCATGCTTTGTGCTCGGAATCTGCAGAAGATCCAAAAACAGTGGAGTATGAGAAGAAGCTGCAGACGATCATTGAGGAGTTGGAATTAGTTGTGAAAGAGAACTTGAAGAGGACACCTTCCCGACCTGTGCAGAAGTCCACACGCATTCTCATGTCTATGAGATGAGTATAAAACATTTTGTTCATGAAGGGTTATGCCAGCATCTCTGCTGCCTATACCCTTTGTGATTCTATTGTTGCTTGGGTTTACAGGTTTAGGGCCATAGTTAAGCCAGTATCTCTGCTGCCTATATCATATCTGATACTCCGTTGCTGTCGCCCAGCCCCTCTTTTCTATACCTCTTTCGTCAATGGTATCACACACCTCGGTGAGATACTAGGGTATTGTATAAATCTGAATGGTTACGGCTTGGTGAGTGTTTTTCACCAATGTACATATTGCAACAGTGTTTTTTTTTTTTAATTCTACAAATTTGAATCTCTTAAAGACTTAAAGTGCACCAGTTGCATCTTTTCTGGTGCCTGATGAGATTTGATAAAGCTAGTTAACCTTTTAGTGACACTGAGGGCTATTCCTCATTTAGCTACTTTGAAGGATTATGATCCTCTCGCAATAATGTAGACATGCATGTAATACTTTGATCTGCTTTTATCTGTGTATGCCGTTAGATTACTAGTTTTTTTCCTATATTGTGCTGTGCCTACTTTGTCTGGTTGATCAATGTTTGAATAGCAACTTTGGAAAGTAGCTGTTCATATCTAGTGAGTTTTAAATTTTTTGCATTTAGTTCGAAATTTAACTATGCAAAGATGTTGCTCCTTAAACAGTCTATTACTTCTATTATAGGAATCAGAATATGGTTATATAAGTTAAATCAGCTTGTTGATATTGAAATTGCGTTTCAAACTAGTCCGCTTTGACTGTTATTAGACTTTCTGATTGAATGCAATTTGGATTCAGTCAGTTACAAAGGAACTATAAGAACTTGATAACAAAGAATTCTGAGTGAAAGATCTTGATGAACTAGAATCATAATTCACGGTGGTAAAAGTTTGTTGACAATTTATGTAACTACAATTTATTACATTTTATTGTAGACCTATGTTTTAAGTTAACATAGTTTAGTAGCCCTATTTTTTTTTATTGTAGTGTTTTATATGTTTGTTGAAGATTTTAAATTCAAGAATGATCTTCTAGAGGGTCCTTTTTATCTAAGCTAACTAGGAATGGCAATGGGATGAGTTTGGGTTGGGTTTAGCCAATCTCAGAACTCACTCTGTTAGAAAAAATGAACCTGAATCTAGATTCGTTGATATCGGGTAGAATTGCGATTATTTTGTGGGTTGATGCGAAAAGGAAAATTGAGTAGAAAATCAAAAGAGGAATCTCTAAAAAGGAAACTTTTTATTAAAACTTGAGAGGTTGATTTTTTAATATCAAAACATGACTTTTATATAGATTACAATCTAAAACTCAAATAAGGAAAGAAATTATAATAATTATAATTAATAGATATTAATTTTAATCTGGTAAAAAAAAGAAAATAAATTTTTATTCGAAAAGAAAAGTAATTAACTTAATGATCTTAACTCAAATCTAGATGTGAATCATGACAAATTCTCTCTAAAAAATATTAAAATTATAAAAATTATCCTAAATACTTAAAAAATAAAATTATCAAAAATAGTAAAAAAGCCCTAAAAGGGGTTTAAACTTCAGATTTGGGGCTGAAAATTGACGATTACGGTTACATTTGTAACAAATGTAGGTTTTCAAATTCTGCACGTGTGACGACAAACAGAGCCTGATTCCAAGTACCGAGTCAAAAGTTATGCCCGTTTGAAGTTTGAAAACTCATATTAGACTTCAACACGGGTTGGACCTGCATCAGTCTCCTCAGCTTAGAAAAAACTCGCTTTCGAGTTCAGACTAACTTCATTAGCAACCGTCTTCTTCTGAATTTGGTTCCAACTAACCTGCATTTATATGATTCATGCATGTAAACATCTTGATTTAGTTGTATTTTGTTAATCTCTAATGCACTGATTTTTCTTGGTTTTGACCTTTTGCCTACCATCTCTGTGAATGGTATCTTCCTATGTCTATGACAATAATTTCTTTTGTTATGTTTCAGATATCTCTGTTACCCAATCGGAAGTCAAATTTATGTTTTTTGTTTGAATCTGTTTGCTACATTTAGAACAGTAAAAATCTAGTTCATTGCATTTAGTCTACCTTCAACGTATTATCAATTTTAACCGTTGTCTTAACTATCATTGCCACAGGCAACATTTGCACTTTGACTTGAAATTTCACTTCTCATGTTGTAGTTTATGGAAGATCAGCTTGTAAGTGCTTTAATATCTAGTTTTTTCTCCTTTGTTATCTTAATACAGATCATTATTCTGCTATCTTGTTCTTGGCTTATGAGCATTCTAGATATCAAGGACAAATTATATGGATCCTTTGATAAAATCATTAATTGATTTATTGCTAATCCTCTCTTATTTATCCCTCTCTTTCTAGCAATTAGGATAAGAATTCTTTGATAGAGTTCTAGGTTTTCCATATTTTTTTTTTGTTTTTTTTGTTTTGCTTATACCATTAACTAGCAAAATATCACTTTAACAATGTGCTTGAGTAATATCAGTGATAAAGTTGGCTTAATTACAATGTTTTAATTTTGATTCGTTTGGTTGTGGTAATTATATTAGGAAATGTAATATATTTTCTAAAATTTATGATTCTTCAATTTTACTTCACCTTGAATTCTACCTATTGAGCATCA